>NC_135566.1:11202500-11385000 GCF_964340395.1 Glandiceps talaboti
CCCTTCTGACAAGTTCATAGTGACGAGTAAGGAACATTTTAGATTAACTTCTTTTATAAACTATCTATGAAGATTACCATTACAAGACCTTCAAGTTCACTTTTGCCCCAAAGTGCAATATAAGTGAAGCACTGATTGTGAAACAGCCAAGCATTTACATGACATGTTCTGTAACTAGTGTGGTAGCTAGGTAATACATGTATATGTATATTTATTGTTATGCGTGAACTAATAAGGAATATTAAAGAAATCATGTAAGAAACAGGGAGAAGAACAAATATTGACATGTACCACATTTCAGACAAGGCTATATGCCATTGTAGAAAGAGGATTTTTTTCTTCCATCACAATCCAAAACACAATGACCCCCTATCCACAATTTTGAAAACAGCATGACCCCCCCCCCCCACTGCCAATTTCAAAAACAGGGTGACCCCCTCCCCCCACCCCCAGGCCGAAGGAACTGACCGACCCCTTAATCCTATTCAAGAATGGTGATGGGTCATAAGTAATGGTGTTATTTGGTATTTACGATATTCAAAACTATTATCAATGCTGACGGTATATTTTGAATATGACGATGCCTGAATAGAACTATTAGCTCACAAGTGACACTGACTGTGCTGTGTCACCGTGAACGTACACAGAACGATCGTCAGACAGTAATAATGGACGGGATCACAACAAATAATTAAATAATAAATAGCGTATTGAATATTTAGATAAAGTTTAAATTTCTCTACCTGTGACAAAGTACATGTAATCTCCACAGACTAGACACGCGTGACGTATCCGATACTCTGTTGTTTCCTTCTCGAGATAAAGCGGTAAGCCATCATTAAGTCCTCTCTCCTCTCGGACAGCTCTGTTTGATCTCTTTCTCCAACATATTTAGAACGTATACTTTGGTTATATAACATTTACTTCCGCGTTTCCGGGTCAACATTGTGAGGACCCACCAGTCACTCTTCAAAAAAACTACACAAAACTTTGATGACGCTCTTTGACGTAACAGCAGATTTTGTATGACGCGAAGTGACGTTTGCGCAAGAGAGCACATATTTACTGAAGGGGAGCTAGGGATGCTAAAATATCGCCTACAAGAGAACGTCATACATGTTGACTAAATAAGTTATCGAGGAGCCAAAGAAGTTGTCGAGGCGAGTCAAATAAGTTGTCGAGGAGCCAAAGAAGTTGTCGAGGCAAATAAGTTATCGAGGAGCCAAAGAAGTTGTTGAGACGAGTCAAATAAGTTATCGAGGAGCCAAATAAGTTGTCGAGACGAATCAAATAAGATGTCGAGTTGCCAAATAAGTTGTCGAGACGAATCAAATAAGATGTCGAGTTGCCAAATAAGTTGTCGAGACGAATCAAATAAGATGTCGAGTTGCCAAATAAGTTGTCGAGGCGAGTCAAATAAGATGTCGAGTTGCCAAATAAGTTGTCGAGGCGAGTCAAATAAGATGTACATAATAAAGGCCCCAATGAAACGCCATAGACAATGGAGAGATGTTTTTGCTGACTTTCAACCTTTTCAGTCCACTGTGAATGGTGAAAATAAACACTGCATCCGCTTTCTTCGAACAGGAATATATATTACATATATTGCTTACATTCTAGATCTGTTGCTTTCCTATTAAAGGAAAATATCACACGAATCCTGCAACTACAAATGTGTCAATATATGGTCTATACCATTCTTTCAATCTGAGACAGGGAAAATATATTCAAGTCAAAACAGTGCTATATTTAGAATGTAAAACAATTTAAGATATATTTCATGCCCCTATGTTTCTTCACACCGTGTTTGCTCTACGGTTTATACGTTTACGTGTCTACGTATCCCATTTTCATGTTCCAACTATTAAACTTATTTTTGTGGTTATGATTGCAATATAGATATAACGGTCCGAATCTAGTTCTCAAATGGGACAACTCCTCACAAATGTTAAACAACATTGCTGTCGACGATCCCTCGTCACCGTTTTACAATATTCGAAACGTGGCAGGTAATGCTATTGGTGTTGCCGCCTGCGATGTTGATGGGGACGGAAGAGAAGAAATCTATTTTCTCAACACTAACAACGCCTACTCTGGAAGGGCTACTTACAGTGACAAACTGTTTAAGTACAGAAATGGGGCCTTTGTAGACTTGTTCCAAGATGAGGTTAACCTAGACACAATCAGGTTATATGCAGGTACGTGTAATATTGACACTGACGCCATATATATATATATATATATATATATATATATATATATATATATATATATATATATATATATATATATATATATATATATATATATATATATATAACACCATAATAAAGCATTTCTGTATGTATCACAATCATTTATAGCATCCATATCAAGTTGTAAATGTATACCGTTTCATTTGCTAATTGGCCACATTAGAAAGGCTATATGCTAGGCTTGTAAATAAACCAAATGAAACAGTATACTTTTACACTTGATATGAATGTTATAAACTGGTGTAACACATAGAGAAAGAGCTTTACTTCAATGTTACTCGTTGTAATATGAATGCTATAAACTAGTGTAGCACATAGGGAAAGTGCTTTGCTTCAGTGTTACTCGTTGTAATATGAATGCTATAAACTAGTGTAGCACACAGAGAAAGTGCTTTACTTCACTGTTACTCATTGTAATATGAATGCTATAAACTAGTGTAGCACACAGAGAAAGTGTTTTATTTCTAAGCCAGTTTTGTGTAAACATATATTATTTTAAGGTAACAACTTCAAAATTAACTAAGAAACATGATGGATATGAAAACCTTGAAACAAAAATGGTAAACTGCAGTGTTCTTTAAAATTGTTACAGGTCGGTCAGTTGCATGTGTAGATCGTAAAGGCACAGGTCGCTACTCTATCGTGGTTGCTAACTATGCAAGTCGAAATACTGGACCGTTTGGTCTTATTGAAATGGTAGAAGAGGAAAGTGATGTTGCTGCTGGTCATATTGTGCTCAGAGATGTCGCTCAAGAAGCCAACATAAACCGACTAACAGGTAGGTCGAAGTTTCCAAAGTTGCTAGAATAAATGTGTGTACACTAGGTGTATAGTTTAAATGGAAGCTCCCGTGCAGACGAGAGGGTTACTGTTAGCTACACAGTCACGTGATTGATGTATAGCAGATTGCATTGGCTTGTCTAATAGTCAGATCCGCCCCAGACAATCATATCCTGTCGGCCTCAAGGTCTTTGGGACCAAAACTCAACGGTAGAAGCTGGTCAAAGGGCAATTTCATGTACGTCAAATCAGGCTTTACCAGGAAGATCTCACACTCTCCAAACTGAACAAGAGAGAAAGAGAGAATTGGTAGATGTTATTAATTCAAGTAATTGATACACGAGTACAGCTACAGGCTAACTTTAAAACAACTACGACAAATCATCAGGGGGAGAAATGATATTAAATGTAACAGCACGACGAGAAATATCGGTAAAAACTTTTTGATTGTTTCATGCCGTAACATACATGTCACATGTGTCAAGATAAGAAAAGGCGAAAGGCCCAGTGAGATTGAAAAATGTGTCAAAGTAGCTCACGGTATTTGTTTTAGGTCTGTTTAGTTCAGTCTAGTTGACAACTTGAAGTTTTTTGACATAAAAGTGACCAGACGACCTACCTCCAGTATAAACTGTCTACATGCTCCACATGGACCATTGAACGCATTCGGTATATCCCTGTAATGAAATTTAGTAGTTTGTTCATGCTCTCTTCCACTTTTGCTATCACCAGTAATTTAAAAGTGTTGAAAAACTTGTTTACAATTTGCTGATTGGCCACATTAGAAAGGCCATATGCTAGGCTTGTAAATAAACCATAGAAACAGTATACTTTTATACTTGATAAACCAAATGAAATTTGTAAACCCTTCCTTGTCTATAATACAGACCATACTCCAATGCATCATTAAATCAACGCTGGACTTGTATTGCCAGTCTTTTGTGTACTACCGTTTACACTTCACATTCATGTGTTACTCCAATTTTAAAGTTAACTTCATATATAGGTCTTACATATACTTTTAATGAACATAAAGTTTATCATCATTATTGTGAAATATTATTGTTAATTAATCAATAACCACTCCCGGCCACTGGCTATATTATATTCTCGAAAATAGTCATGGAAACGTCTTCAGTCGTGCACATGATAAAGAAATGGACAACAAGTCTGGCAATAAGTGCAAGCATCAGTCGAAGGAAAGCAGAGCGCCCCCACACCCTATGACCACTCAGATTATACTACCAGTACCAATGCAGCTAGTGTAACGCATAACCAATCCGTAACTTACAAAATGTGACTATTTTACTTACGTTCCTACTGCAATGGCTTTGAATTTACGGTAACCCTCTGTGACTGCTTTGGATAGCGTTGTTCTTTCAGCGCAGATTGATACTCCGTAACTTGCATTTTCAACATTGCATCCTTTGCATCAGAACCATGGGTAGGAGATGAGGAACATGCAAAGAACATAAAACACAGACAGTTACCAAAAGTCAATGTATTGAACGGACTAATACCGTAAACGCCGTAAACAGGCTACAGTGTTGCAAACGTAAGCTTACATGTACAGTTATTGTTGTGAAGAGCAAAAACGATATACATGTATACACTACCAGGCCCTATATATAGGGTCATCTAATCAATATTCTATTGTTTTGTTTAATATGCTCATTCAAGGAATTCGGAAAGGTCAATCGATAATTTACTACCTGAGTACATGTGTCCGTCTTCAGTTATCACGGCACAACCCACCCTGAATTTACTATACGGACAATATGCATTCTCCTTGGCCTTGTGACATTCACTTAGTAGTTTCTTGAATTCCTCTGGAAGTTAGAAGAAAGAAGACTTGGTGTGTTATTAACAACTATAAAAGTGATGAATATAATAGCAATGCATCAGGAGAACCGAGTCTCCGAGTACTGTGAAACCACAGGGCGTGTATATAGTTGTTTTCCTCGTCTACGGGCTAAATATAATAACGTTAACTATAATTTCCTACTGTACCCGTGACAGTGTGTATGAGGAAATAACACTGGTATAGAGACTGGTACACTTGTAACAGCAGGATTTGAAAGAAAACGACAATCTAAGCAATAATACGTGTACCTGTGATTAAAACTCAGTCATAGGGTACCGAAAAAATTTAAAAATCACAAAAACAATACATTTGCAGTGGAATAAACCCTTAAAACCAACCTGTCGATTCCATCGTTGTAATTACACGTGCACATGTACATGCAACGTTCGATCGAGTGTGTGAACAGCTGATACGAATATGGGTCACTGAACGGGTCGTCAGGGGGTGTCTATCTCGTGTCCTGTGGCTCGGACATATAAACTTTTCCCAAACTTTCTTACCAAGGTACTAGAAATCATCCAGCAATGGTTCACTGTCCAATAATCGTTTTTCTATTATACTACAGGTGGACGAGGAGTCACTGTCGGGCCAATCCTGAACGATGAGGGGAAGTCTGACATCTTTTGTGACAATGAATGGGGCTCAAATTTTCTCTTTCAGAACCAGGGAAATGGAAAATTTGTTAACGTTGCGTATAGAGCAAGTGAGTGACAGTATTAAAATGGCATTTGTAGTTTTAAAAGTGGAAGAAAGTCGGATTATCATGTGACATTCACGTGATTCTTGTCCTTCTTGGCCATACGTATACGTTAGACTGACTGTGAGATACGCCGTGTTGTTCCGCCCTCACCTGCCTCCCCCATGTCTGTCTGTCTGTCTGTCTGTCTGTCTGTATATATATATATATATATATATATATATATATATATATATATATATATATATATATATATGTGTGTGTGTGTGTGTGTGTGTGTGTGTGTGTGTATGTGTGTGTGTATGTATGTATGTATGTATGTATGTATGTATGTATGTATGTATGTATGTATGTATGTATGTAGAGTGCAATGCTAGTAACTCTGTACTGTGATGCTGGTAACCCTGTACAATGCAATGCTAGTAACGCTGTGCGTCGTTTTCAGGAATCGCCGATAGATACGAGCATGGTCGTGGGGTGGCGCTAGCCGATTTAAATGGTGATGAGTTACTCGACATAGTGTATGGTAATTGGATGGGTCCACATAGGATCTTTATACAGGAAAAGAGGGGTGAAAGGAGAACATTCAGGGTAAGTAACAAATCACGACTACCAAACGGAAACAAGTCAGTATGGACGATTAAAGCTGCAACTGGCATATATTTTTCATCAAGTATTAACCAAAGATATATTCACTAAACATTGGACAAGTACTCATAAGAGACATGATTGTATCTGTTAATCAGTGGTCAGTATCATCCCTAGGTGATGTAGTGACAAGTTGAAATCTTGAGCGAAAGCTCAATTTTGATCTGCGGCCATGCTAAAACTGCTTTTAGTAGTGTAATTTTGCGATCAGACAACCGCGAAATATTCATCACTGAAAATTGTTAAAATACCAATAATTAAACATTGAATACGTCAATTATTGCCTTCGTAGATCTTATCCGTAAATACTGCAATATAAGGTTGAAATATTGGTCACCGTTGAGGGCGCTGTTTTGGGTACGGATCCAAAAATCAATTTGATTTGATCTCAGACCACTATAGAAAAGTGATAGCTGATGTACCATGAGCTACAAAAAATACGGTCACCCACAGGTGATGATTCAATACTATTCAGGGTGTACGATATTACGAGTAGGTTATCAAAACATTTTCAGCCAGTCCACTTTACGTACACTTTTCCTTAAGTATCTCTAACGCTGATAAATAACAACACAACACGATATATTTTGGAGAGTGCTATTACTAGGTCGTAAATCCATGAATGTTGGAGAACATTCTACGTCGTAGTAATTGATAGACAGGTTTCTTAGGCTTAGAATAGTATATATGTTACACCCAATCTGTGAAATTGCCCAATTCATGAAATCGGTAGGTAACTTTACCCAGTTCATGAAATAGGCAATCGTGTTGACCAGGTTATGAAGTGGGTATTTTAAGATATGCCCAGTACATGAAATGAGCATCTTTTATAGGACACACACAAAAAAAGAATAAGAATCCAACTTTATTAATGTGTATTTACAAACTCATAACTTCACAATTCTAATTTTATTATAATTCAGTGTAGCTTGTGTTTTGAATAAAGTTCGATCATCAACACCCCAGTTCAAAACTCTTGCCACAAAAATTTAATTTGGCCCCTTTTAGATCGTAATCTATGCTCTGATTTGCATAAGGTTGACCATTTCATTAATTGGGCAGTTTCACGGACTGGTTGTAACATATATATGCAATCAGAAAAAATAGCGAATGTCACAGATAATATATCACTTGATGTAACTATTGAAAACTAACATTCCCATATACATTATCTCACTTGAAGAACTCCTGCCACTCGGACAAAAACATGCTCTCTGAATAATAACTAATGTCTTTCTATTACAGAACATTGCCCCCAAGGATTATGAAAAGCCGTCACCCATCCGTACTGTCATCGTTGCTGACTTCAACAATGACGGAAACCTTGAGATATTTCAAAATAACATCGTCTATGGAGGAGAGGCTCCGAATCATGTGTTCAGAGTCAAGAGAAAAACCGATGGTGCTGATCCAGAAATTAAGGAAATGCCAATTGGTGATGCTCTGGAACCTTATGGATATGGAACAGGTTTGTTGATCCTCTGTAATATTTAATGAGATATACCTGTATTTCTATAGCCAACTTGCAACTGTGGGAGAGAGAGAGAGAGAGAGAGAGAGAGAGAGAGAGAGAGAGAGAGAGAGAGAGAGAGAGAGAGAGAGAGAGAGAGGGAGAGAGAGAGAGAGAGAGAGAGAGAGTGAGAGAGAGAGAGAGTGAGAGAGAGAGATAATTGTTTTGAAATGTCCAAGCCATATCCCAAATATATTGTTCTTCGTTTTATAAATAGTTTTGAAGGGATGTGGGAATTTCAAAGTGTCGTGCATATGATTATAATTTCATATACTAGATGAAAAAAGACGTGTCCTGTGCCATATTGAATATACGACATATTTTGTTGTAGGTGGCGCTGTAGCTGACTTGAACAACGATGGAATGCTGGAGTTGCTGTTAGCACATGGCGAATCCAGCAGACAACCACTCACCATGTACCGTGCCAAAACCAATGGGAATGCAAACTGGCTCAGAGTCATGCCCAAAACAGCACAAGGGGCTCCTGCTCGGGGTGCACTCGTTAAAACCAACACAACCGATGGGCGAATTGACGTACGTGTCATTGATGGAGGTTCTGGCTATCTTTGTCAGATGGAACCCGTCGCTCACTTCGGTCTCGGAGATGCTGTTATAAACTTTGTCGAAGTTGTTTGGCCTGATGGTGAAAGACGTTCTAGACGTGTAGACATCCTTGAAATGAATAGCGTTATAATCATGGAGCATCCAAGTAACGTTCCAGACCAACAGGACGTCAGCGAATCGGAAGCTGTGATTGGTGTGGTCAACGTAGAGTGAAAATTTCAAGTTGTTGACAATTAAACGATGGCAAGCCTAGTGCATACGTTGCTTTCAACTCAGAAATGCTGTTGTTACCTGTATAATAATTCTTGATAACAACTTTTGACACCTGAGATTCAGAAACGTACAGCTCAGTTATCACCTTGTAAATGATGTCATGTGGTAAAAGATCTTCATCGCACGTCATAGCGATACAACATTCAGCAACCAACAATAGATTGTATGCCAATTATCTACCTCATCAGTCTGTCTCTTTATTTGTGAATGTTACGCTGTGGTTGTTTCTGCTGCTGCTATTGTTGTTGTTGTTGTTGTTGTTGTTGTTGTTGTTGTTTCCGTTACTTAGTAACGGAGAACACCTCTCTCTCTCATCTCTCTCTCTCTCTCTCTCTCTCTCTCTCTCTCTCTCTCTCTCTCTCTCTCTCTCTCTCTTGTTTCTCGGAAATGTGTTTTCTCCTTATTTAATGATGAAATCATTGACACATAATATACCACTCTCATTAATATCTGTTTGTATTCGTATACTGAGATTTATTACAATATGCTTCTAGATTCAGTTTAGACTGTGTAAGATCTATACGTCGTGTCGCTCCGCCCTCACTGGCCTGCTGTACGAAAGGGGTTGACCGATGTGTGAGGGCGCCCCGTAACGATGTACCTGACAGTCTAGAGTCATAATGTGATAATCAACCTTTTATTGATTCTGTCTTCAGATTTTTGAAGGGTCTCACGGGCTACTGCACAAGGCCATGGCAGTTCTCGTCACTCTCAATGACGTCATAAGCAGAACTTCTTCTGACAAGTTATGCATGTAATTTACTGAACTAAGGCTTGTCAATCTTCATTTGGTCAGAATGCGGAGGTACTTTGCCGGTCTCCTACTAAACTTATCGATGTTTCAATTGTACTGTAAGATGGTGCTCTGAAATTTCACAATAAATTGTATTCTATACTTTGTTCCTGTAGACTAAGATAGCTAATCTGAGACTTTGTTTGGATGGTCCTCACCGGGGGTCCTCAGCTGCAGTGTAACTTTCTGTTCTGAAAGCACTGTTGTTCCCGCTAGAAAGTATTACTCAACAGTACTCCCCGTAGCCCAGAGATTCATGGTGTTATAATCCCAAGACGCCCTCTACATGAAGTAAAGACAGACGCAGTCAGCAGTATAGAAATCTGTATTGAATTTGGAAAGTACAAGTTACCAAACAACACTACTAAATTTATTAATACCGTTACTCATGGGTCACCTTTACAGTATATTTGGTGATGACCGCATGCGTACCGTTTTACGTTAGCCCACACCTTACAATTCCCCTCTTTGTAATATAATATTCCAACTATATCTTTGGAATTGTAAGATTAGGAGCAAGTTATTGCTTTTAGAAAGTTATAAGTATGAAGTAGCTAGCAATCAAGTACCAATCAATAGAATAGTGTCAAGTCAAGTCAAGTCCATTGACAGGTTGATATGTGTGCTTGTTGTAGTCATGTGACATGGTAGGATTGAACTGGAACATATACGTCGTGTCGTTCAGCCCTCAATCAGTCTGGTTGATAGGGCATGGCACTACACGTCGTATCTTGCAGACTAAGCATATCGAACACAACAACCACCTGATGATAATCAAAATTTATGTCAAAAGGTAACGCCACTTTGAGATTCCAATAATTAGCCTACAACACTCCAAATTCTCCTACAAAATGTGACGTCACTTTCTCCAGTTGTCTAAATTCTCCATTGTCTAAAAGCACCATACAGTAACTATGATTGGTTTGCCAATATTCATCAAATGGAAAAGAAACAACTAAAACAATGATTCCAGTATCCCGATGGAAGGTGTGAATTCTACAGGTCGGAGTAACTTAAACTTGATAAAGTCACTGCACTAAGCTTACACCAACTTCAGTCCTAAATATTACATTTTTAAGCATTTTGGTCCAAAAGCATCTGGCAGTAATTCCTCAATGGAATATTTTACTGCTACGTCACCGTCTTCGAGTTTTTGACCTGGTTTGAGTAGGTAGATATTTTGACTTGACGAGTCCTCTCCCTGCCAAAACTGAAAGAAAGGACATTGCCACATCTATGATATCACTATGAAACGTTCAAAGAACGCGAGGATGAGGTATGAACTTTGAACTCACCTTGCATTTCTTTGACATATTAATTATGGAATGAAGAATTACATACATACAAGGTAGTCAAATATAAGACATATCCCAATTGCATTTAAGTGGCTGGCCCTTCCCAAATATTCAGTCTAATATGTATCACTTTCCGTTGGAAATAGTAGGGAAACGTTTCGCATCATCTTACAGTAGCCCATCATATTAAATATATCTATTAATCAGTGAGCTATGACCCTGTCAGTCTGTCTATCTATCTGTCTGTCTGTCTGTCTGTCTGTCTGTCTGTCTGTCTGTCTGTCTGTCTGTCTGTGTGTGTTTGTTTGTTTGTCTGGTGGAGGCTTGAATAAACGAATGGACTGACGTACATGTGATCACTGGTCATCCTTACCTCATAGATGAATTGCCTACAAGCCCCACAGGGAGCGGCTACTTTGCTATCACCATTCATTTCATATTGAATCTCCTTCCCGTCTTCTGGCTTCTTTTCCCTTTGATTATGAAAATTATATAAAATTTGTCAGACGCGAATTTTCATATTTCATATTTCATATTATTTATTTTCACCAGACACAAAGGGAAAATGATACATTACTGAGAAAAAAACGAAAAGAAAAAAACGAAAAAAACATTTGTACCTGGTGAGGGCCATATAAATAGTTCAATCACAACTAGTTAAGTCTATGGCCCTGATAATATAAACACACACACACACACACACACACACACACACACACACACACACTATATCAGTATATGCCTCTTTACATCAGTCATCACTCTGGAGAGGTATTCCTTGACACCTGTAGATACCCCGCCCCCACCCCACCACACCCACAATTTTGACACCAAACGTACATACTAACATTATACTATAATTCAACTGCTAACACGAACAACACTCCCAATTAGCTGATGCCACTATAAACCTACCCGATCACTGCTAATGCACGAAATTTCTTGTACCCTTCGCTGATAGCTTTGGTGAGTGCTACTCGTTCTGCACATATAGTCAGACCATAGCTCGAATTTTCTACGTTGCAGCCTGAATGAAATAAAATGCATATTTTGGCGTATCAAAATTGTCAATATATTATAATATACTTACAAACTCATCTGCGAGGATGTGTTTAGGAACTTTTCACCAGCCTATGTAATTATCTTCTTTCGTACATTCTTCTTTGACTTTCACTAAATCTTTTCGCGAAAATAAATGCAAATTTCTGATGAATCGTTGACTTGAAATTTGGGGTGTAAATATCACCAATAAAGACGCAAAACGCATCGCAGTGAACTCATATTTGTGCAACAATAGAACTCTTTACGGCACTCTAATAGAAACACCGTATTTCGTTTTGTAAGTGGAAACATCTTTTGCTTCATAGAATGAGTGAACTCTATATAACAAACAAACTATGAATTGACCTTAAAGTTTAGAGAACTTCTACGCCATCAAAACAAACGATAGACTTCGAACGCGCACAATGCATCGTACCATTTATTTACCCTGGGCAGCAGGTTAAATCCAGGTCGGCTATGAATTGAATGTAAATCATCTCTATTTGTGGTGATAAGGAGAACCCCACTGAAGTGGGTCATCGAGTAGATTTAACAAAAACAACATGTAAAATTGCGAATAGGTGGCTATATTAACCACCAAATCAAAGGTCGAGATTATATTTGATATCATTACCAACACCCTCCTACCTGAGAGTGATTTCAGTACCCCAAACAACATTTCATTTTAATGTTGCCATGACACCCAACACTAACTGTTGACATTGCAGATGGTTTAATAACTAAATCGACCACTGTACTGTGACACCGTGTCCTGTATATATGACCTGGGCTCATTGAAGAGGTCACTTACCTGTAAATATTTGTCCATCGTCCGTAAGAACAGCACAGCCGACTTGAAAACCACTGTAAATACAGTAAGCATTCTCTTTCGCTTCCACACACCGACGAAACAATTCTGTCAAATCTTTGCGTAAGAAAACGGGGTAATGTCACGTGAACATCTGATGCAGTTTGGGGTGGATATTCAAGTCGGGTCAAAATCAAAACATATACGTACAGTCACTTATATATCGTCTCAATGAAGCGAAAAATCAAAATTTAAATCTAGTGGTTTAGAAGAACCGTCTCCCTAACTCGCTTCTCTGAATCCACCACCATGTCTGTCTGTCTGTCTGTCTGTCTGTCAGTCTGTCTCTCTCTGTCTCTCTCTCTCTCTCATAAACTAATTTACCTTGTGTTGTCATGATAACGACACTCATCTCTCTCTATCTCTCTATCTCTCATAAACTGTAATTTACCTTGCGTTGTCATGATAACGGTACTCCTATATTGCCTTGGTCAGTTACTCCTCAGGAACACGAGTTATTTTATCTGCTATGTTCTGCAATTGACATTTTAAAGATTATCCCGTAGCTCAGACAAAATATAACGTTTAGACACTGAACTGATAAATTATTCAGACCACAATTCCACAGTGTATAACCCCCAACGATTGTCTCTTCGCTAATCTTCGCTCAGTCGGGACTTCGGACTGATGACAACAGCCTATGTCGCGTTCTCGTAAACTCACGTGAAACTCATACTTGCATTTGCCATGGGGGACCCTAAAACGAATGACAACATTTGCACTGCAGTACGTCAACAGTGGAATGACACCCTTTTCTACAGTCAGTCAGTTAGTTGAAAGACACCATCTACACTTTTAAAGTGAAATGACAGCCGCCACTCTATATTTATTATATGTTATTATATTTACTCAAGTTCAGTCCTAAGCAAAGGTTGAGTGTCTAACTGTAGTGTCCCTTTGCATGTAACTGTGGAAAGGTTAAATTTTGTCTTATAATTCATAATTGTATTAGTACTCTGTTGAAAAAATGGTACGCACACGCACATGTACATGGATCATATATGGCGTGCGTTAGGGTGAGATATCCAAGATTTGTCCATGGTAACCTAATATGTTAATGCACTTTACATATTTTCTTTTATTATGCATTTAGAAAATCATTTGCAATGTCGTATACACATATTAGTAAATGTTCTTTCTAACAAACATATAAACATTGTCTAAATTCATATTTGATATGTTCTGGCTTGCGAGGGTGATTTGCAGTGGTACTAGACTATTATCAATCAATTAAGTCTGTCCATGAAAGTGTAAAACTATGTTAAAAAATAACACTCTAGCTATCTATAAATTTCACCAAAAGGCGGTATCTATATACTAGTATAGTAAATGGCCTGTATACTTGTACACGCTTCATTTGGAGTTGACGAATTGATAGGCAGCAATAAACAAATGTACGTTGTGGTCGACATCATCAGTATAGTAAGGTAATCAAAATATACATGTTAGCTATGAAAAAAATAGTTGGATTTCCATACTTGTATCTTAAATTATATGCAACAACTTCTTAATTGTATTGATACAATAGCAATGTAGTTAAAGTATGAAACAATAGCTACACATACCAGGAACGTAAAGGCACATTGGTGTGTTTCAGCAAGGTGGTGTCAAATGTCTACAGCTAAACGTACAGACTTAACGCCGTAAACTACACACCTCTTTACGGCACCGTCCGCAACGTACCCGCCAAGAGGTATTCACATTTCATATTTCGTTCATTCGGCAGAAATATGTGCTCTGACATGCGAGAATATTATAGACTAAAGAACATAAAGGCACATTGGTGTAATTCAACTCGACAATGTCAAATATCAAGCGTTTTCTAGTAGCCATGGACTTTTTAGGAATATTCACTGATTTAAAATGGTCACAATTGTACGTACCCCACCATTTCGCATATAGGAAAACATTGAGTAATCCTTGTTGCATAGAAACATTGTTGATACTGATCTGTATTTACTTCGTTGTTGATGTTTGTCAGAATCTATTTATTTATTTATCTATCTATCTATTTATTTATTTATTTATTTATTTATTTATTTATTTATTTATTTATTTATTTTGTTTGTTTGTTTGTTTGTTTGTTTGTTTGTTTGTCTGTTTGTTTGTTTCGTAAACATATCTAACTTTAAAGCATGAGCGCCCTGTGGTATAACCTCCAGACACAGTTGTCTAAAAGTGTTCAGTTCTGAAGCTGGCATGGTCATATTGTTGTCAATGTACTCGACCAATATGTACATACATGTACGTACACCATTGTCTTAGTCAGAGAGGTTGTACAATGAAACTACTGATGTACAATAACAACTGTAGTCCGGCGAGTAGTACGAAGGAGATGCCTTCTTGATGCTTTCCCATGAATTTTCCCATGGGTTGTAAATCTCAAACAAGGGACACATGATGTCATGGTCGAAGCTCCCTGCAACCACTCTATCATAATCCTTGTTACCACCAACGGCATATAGTGTACCATTGACAACCCCAAGAGCAACACCATGACGTGGTGTGTTCAGAGATGCCACTATATACCAGCGATTCATTCGTGGTTCATAACACTCCACACTATCCAAGCACCTGTTGTCATCATATCCACCCGCACAGTATAATCGTTCATCATAGGCAACCAAACCATGGCCACGACGTGCAGTCTGCAATGGTGCCATCTCTGACCACTGCCCTGTTCGATGGTCATATGCTTCAACAGTTTTCATGGAATGGTATGAAACCTCGTATGTTTTTGTCTCTCTTTGCCTTCTGCGATTAAAGTAGATCTCAAATGCTGATCTGTGCGAGAGTTCAAGTTCAGCTGGCGATTGTGTATTATGTTCACTTATGATACCAACACCCCCTCCAACGGCAAAGAGTCGGTTGTCAATGACAGCAGAACGTGTGGTGTCGCGAGGATAGGCCATTGAACTGACCGTTTTCCAAGATGAGCCACCTCCCTCAATATCAAAACATTCTACACTGCTTGAATCAACGTCAGTGCTCTCAGTTGAATCGGGGGATGTCATGATACTGCCACCCACTGCATAGATGTGGCCATTGTAGAGTGAAGCACCCAAGTCAGTGCGGGAAAAAGACATTTCTGGAAGGGAATTCATCCTATTCCTCTTAATATCTATGGTTTGGAAAGCCTTGCCAGGCTTACTACTTCTATGGAGGACTAGCCTAGACATAAAAAGAATTGATCTTCCGCCCTCATATTGTGAAGATTTGTAGACACTTCTTTCTGCTTTATACACTGCTGAATCAATGCTAGGGGAGTATAATTGAGTGGAACATGTTTTGATTCCACCGATGGATACCAAGGTTGAAGATGTTTTCACAAAGGTACTCAAAAATTCTTTGCTTGTCAGTGTGCTGGACTTCCCTCGAAGATACTCCTCACCATTATCAGTTAATGTGTATGAACGCAGGTCTGTGTTTTTCATGTTGTTGAACTTTTCAATGACTGGGACCATGATATTGAACATTGATTTTGAACTAGTTTTGTCTTCAGCTTTAGGCTTTCCTCTTTCGTACAGATGTGTAAACCCAAATGTGTAAATATCACCACCATCATAAAGATCATCATAGTAAGGGTTGTATGTATCTTCCAGAGACTTACAGATTTCTCTGTCCATGTCAATGACGCCATAAGGCTTATCAGTGCTTCTTGTTTTCATCGGGTTATCTAACGTAGATGGTTTACCAGCACCTGTGCAGGTCTTCGTTTGATTATTCTTGTCTTTGGTCTTTTCTAATGCTTCTTGGAAAATAGGTCTTTCTGTGATCATGTTGAATTTGGGAAGTAACACCTCCTTCAAGTGATGAGGGGGTACTCTGTGTAGAGGAATAATCTCAATAATTTGTTCAAGATATTCTTCTCTTGGTACCCAGTCATGTTCAAGCCAAGCGAGCGCAGCCTCACAAATCTCGGTTGGAAAGGCCCGAGCTAAAGATGTCTCTTGCAGCACTGGTAGCAAATGAGATTCAAAAGGAACATCTACTAATTCTCCTGCCTCCAAAACCTCTGGAAATTTCTCAGAAATCATCCTGTCAGCAGTCTTCTGAAGTCTATCTAAACCATGAAGATGGGCAAAGACAGATATTCCAACACAGTTATAGGGGCATAGTTCATTGGAGAGTGATGCAGCACAGGCTTCTTTTACTTTGCTAAGCTGTAGAAAACTTGCAGCGGACAAGAGGCCTTGGACATTACTTGAACTAACTGCCAATTTTCTTGTGTAAGCAAATTCCACCATAGCCTTTGCAGCTTCAGGTTCAAGTTCATAAATTGTCACCGTGTCCTGTTTATTTCCCCCAGATACCCCTAGAGCTGAAGAGAACAGAGTTTTGAAATAAGGACTAAGTGAGGCCAAGATGATGCGATGAGCTGGTATTTGTTCACCACCAATATCAAGGACCACATCACACATTTCTTCATTCCTCCATAATTTGCATAAGCTTGTAAGGAGTATTTTCGGATCCTGGTTGAAATGAAAGGCTGTGAGTGCTTTCTTTGACCCTGTTTTCTGAGGATGATTAGTTGTGTCTCCTGTCATATCATCAGCATTTACATCAAGATCAGTGGATGTTTGACTTTCATTCCTATTACTTGTCCAGCATGGTGCATCTGGAGGGACCTGCAAGATTATGATAATGTAGGTTACTTTGGAACTATGTAGCAATTATGTACAAATCTTGAACAAAACGTTCCATGCACGCCCTTGTTCAGACCATCAGAATTGTGATCCTCCTACTTTCATATGCCAAGATTTGTCATGCCCCCCCCCCCATTTTCAATTGCAGCAGGGGGGGTGAGCTCTTTTTTTGAAAATAAGGACATGGCCTGGAATATCAAAACAAGAAACATAATGAAAGCCATGGAGTACTTGACATGGTCTTCAATACCCCAATTTTACTTTCAGTACAGTATTTAAATGGCTCTTACCCACATTTTAACCCTAATGCAATATATTAATGCAGACATACACATTGCCTTGGCTATCGACTTTTTAATGATTAAATATATGGTTGGTAGATGAAGTGTATAGGGTAGAAGCAAAATCACAATTTATTTTACAAATATTGAAGGCAAATGACTGCTGCTGAGGTTAATATTATTCAAAAAGTCAATTTTACTCTTCAGTGACATTATCTGCCTATGTCTCCGTCATTACACAACTAAAACAATTCTCAGACCCCCCCCCACCCCCATTGCTCTTCAAATTTTGTTGTGCCACCTTTCAACTTAAAAAAAATCAAACAATTTCTCCCAGCCATTGTGCTCCAGTCAACCCAGCTCTTTAATTGGGCACCTGGTAGGACAGAAGTTGCCATGGGAATGCTTTAATCCCTTGCACTTGGTACAGATGCTGGAATGGATCGCCATTGTGCCTGTATAGGTCTGTGCTAGGTGTAAATGATTGTACAACATATATAATTTCATCCATTGTGGAATGCGATTTATGTATACTTTATGTTATTGATATTATTATAGTCTGGGATCCATGCGAATGGGGTTTTTATTTTCCCCCATTACAAATTCAAAACCCCATTCGCATGCATTCCAAGATATTATTATTATTAGTAGTAGTAGTATTATTAGTATTAGTATTAGTATTACCTCTGGCAGCATTGCTCTTTTGACAGCTGCAGCAGCTTTCACAAGACATTCATTGATTCTTTCAACATCATTCGAGATGAAATCTGGCTGAATTGTAACATATGTTTCATCCTTGTCATCATCATCATCATCGTCACCATTATCAGAAGATGAGTCCTCGCTGTCTTTCTCGAAATCCTCTCTATCTGTTTTCATACCCGCTAAGAACTGAGCTAATCTCTGCAAGTATAAAGAGATGATATAGTAGTTGTTATGACCAGATATGCAGAAATTGTTGAAACGGTAGCAGTTACGTAAATATGAAAATTATGATTTCTCAAATATTTGACGACAGACATTTGGAACAGACTGCAGTTAATAGGTATCACGAATAAGTGTCACCATGAGACAAGAAAAATAACTTCTTTTTTTTAAAGGAATGATACTTCCCTGAGCTCCTCAAATAGAATCGTGATAGGTTTTATTTCAATTTTAGCATGGGTGCTATATTACATTCTGGGGCTCTTCAGACTGTAAGGTATGCCATGATAGGCGCCCTCATGCATCGACTAACTGCTAGTATAAGTGCTAGCTGGTTCTAGTAGGCATAGCATGGTACATCGTATCGCACTTACTATACTACTGTGCACAGCATGTATACTAGACTTGCTCAAGTCTACGGACTCGTTTCAATCTTTATTTGTATAAACATTTTGAAACACAAATGTGTTCTTTTGTGTGTGAAATAGTTACCCGAGTGAATGATTGCGAAACAGTGGCGAGATCACGTTAGTTGGGGGCCTACTAAACTGGGAAAAATAAAAATGTTTACCACATTTTCCTTCATAAAATTTGAAATGACTAAACAAATTCAAATTATTTGAAGACTATGAGACAAACCTTTTCAAGTGACACAACACGCCAATTTTTTTCTGAAATTATATTTTATCATTCAGTTAGTACTGATTCCTGATCAGGCTAAGTCTTATACACGGTAGATTTGTACAGATGTAAAGCAGTACTTACAGATTTTTGCCGTCCAATATGTAGCGAAGGAAGTCTGTAACGAGCTCGAGATCGACGACAATCTTTCCCTTTATCCATGACAACAATACGACAGCAGGTTTCTGTCTGAATTTTCTGAATTGTTTGACCTTTCTTTCCAATCAATCGACCAATCATATTACGCTATGAACATGGAAAGAGATAGACAAAACAAAAGAAAATACTTCATAATGAAAATTTCTATTCAAAGTAAAAATAAGAATGAGAGTCACTCCAAAAAAATGTTATGACTCTGAGTAGAAATTATGAACCCAGAGTCCATGAACATCGTTCTCGCAAGCTAGAGCATTTTTTCCCGGCTGACGCAACGAAAAGCATTTCGGCGTTGGCTGATAAGACTCGCCGTAGAGGGCGGTGTGTATGACGATGATCAAAATTCATTCTCGCATAAATAAAATACTTAAAAGTCAATATTAACATACATAAAACATACACATATGTCATTTAGCATTCCATCCTTTTATTTTTTTTCACCCACGCTTTGGATTTTGAGTGTCAAAGGAACACAGGCTAGATTACAAGATATTTTTCTAAAAAAATGTCTGTGATTATATAGCATAATGATGGTCGAATGGTTAGAATGGCTGGGTTGGAATCTGCTACTTGCTGGTTTGAGTCTCGCCACGTGACTGCCATTTTGTTTCTGAAAAGCCGAAGTCATGCAGCAAGATTTGAATCTATGATTGTAGTGACCAAGTCAACCCAGCTGTAGAATTGGTACCTGGTAGGATAGTATCCTGTATCATACATGTTGCTAAGTGAAAAGTAACCACATGTGGTTATAGCAGGGATTGTATGCTTTAATAGCAGGGAGTGCAGGAAGTATAATGACAATTGTGCCGTTATAGGTACATGCCACGGGTAACATTTATTGTAAATCACTTTCAGAACAGTGTAAGAAAGCTTTTCACGAAGTTATACGAGCTCAACGATTTCATATTGTTTTCAAGCTTAGCTACAGTAGCCTGCTTCATACGGCGCTATGTAATGTACGCCATGATACATCTGTCTCTGGTGTAGAAGACGAGATCTAATCATGATAATGGCGTCCACTAGTGCCGTAAACTGGCTAATATTGTTTCTACTTGAGTGTTGTACTTTCACTTTAAAACACCAGCGTGTTGTTTATGTGTTGTTTTTTTACTTTCATTTAGAAAATAAATATAGGTTTAGGTAAGAAAGGGTCAACTTACATCTGGATATTCCTTTATTGGTATGTATATTTTCACCATTCTCATATCAGCTTTATACTGTCCCCCAATAACCTGGCTGTCTGGTTCTTTTAGTCGACGTATTTCTGTAGAGGAATCAAATGTAGCGAGACAGAAAGATCTACTATAAGTACAGTGTAAGAAACGACTGAAAAGCAGAGTCTAAAGAATGTGTTCTATACAATTGATAGTATGCTAAAGTGTACGTGAGGTTGTTCAATCATGGTAATTTTTGTAATTTTACTTCCGGGTAGCCAAATCAACCAAAATTAGTTCAAACGTAGCAGACACAACTCTCTGGTAAGATTTTGAGATTGTTGGAGATTTAAACCGTGTTACCATCGAAACATTTCGGCGTTACCACCGGCGACTAAGCCCTCCTTCGCGCGAAGCGATATGTATAGATTTGGTCTTCCATAGCTTGCAGTCTAGTCCAGTCCAATCCATGCAATCCGACTAAACCCAATACATAGCTGTGTTACGACTTACCGGCTTCTAACAGTTTCATGCAATTTACCATTGTTCCATCAAGACCTAGTTCGACCAATTGGTCCTTCTCTTTGACAAGCGCACGAATCTTGTCGTCGTGTTTTCCGTATAGCGATCCGGCAGCCATTTTAGACGTAGAATTGTATAGCTGGTGTATATGTCAGGGGATTCCCAACAAACAAATGAACCTATATAAGGCAAAGGTTACTCAGTACTTTGAAATCGTTAAATTATGTTTTTACCAAGCTCAGCTTGGCATATCGATCTAATACTTTAAGGGTTATATTATATTATATTATATTATATTATATTATATTATATTATATTATATTATATTATATATAAGGCTTATATATAATATAAGTCTTATATATATATATATATATATATATATATATATATATATATATATATATATATATATTATTGTATTTATATCTACACATATATGATATGTGTATATATATAAGATAGATAGATACTAGTATATGACGGGGTAAGGAAGCCTCCAGTACCTACAAGGTGGGAGGGCCGGGACCACTATTTACAAATCGCGGTTCTTGGGGGAGGGCCATATTTTAACCAATGATGTTTTTCGATAGTGTACTGTTTGTTTTCTCCGATCTCACCAAAAATTGACCTGGGTGAAGACAAATAATGAAAAAAATTATTACTTAAATTTGACTTAGGATCATTAAAAAGTATCATTTGTAACCTATTATAACAATTTCTGCCTTTAAACTTCATGGAATGTGTCTGTACACAGTACACAAGAGGAAATTAGATAGGCGAGTATCCCCCGGTGACCTTACGGCAGGGGTCAATATGCAAATTAGCTATATGCAAATCCTTGTCTCCAGGAAACGGCGCCATATTGGAAGCCTGAACGAAACTGCTGGTTCGGTTGTATGGTTGTATGTAGACTAGACGTAAAAAGTGCTGTGTGAGGCGAACATTTTCTTACTACTATTGAAGGTTAAATAATCGAAATGCCAGGAGAAGCACCTAAAATTCCACAGGTAAGATTACAATGACTGACTCCCGTTCTTTCTTTACTTGGCCGACACTGTGTGCGTAAACACCATCATTGTTTATCTTTGAACGAACACTCGTCGTCATCATGGTCATATCTAGGATCCCGGGTATCCAATGTATTCGTCAACGTATAATCCCAGGATTTCTCGTAAAATAAAAAGGGCCCTATTTCGATTTGGTAGACAGTTGATTACATCCTTTGGACCCCTAATTTGATGCTCTGTGTCATAGTATTATCATTGACACTAGTAATACATCCATGATATAACCATGGAAGTATCACACAGGTCACTCACTGGGTAATACTTCCATAATATACCCTTGTCTGTGATATAACTTGTTATACCTAGATTCGCCAACCAAACCGTTGCTAAACCCCAAACGTTGTGTTGTTCACTAGTTTGTTTCAAGTCTTGTTAATGCAGACATGGAAGTCTTAGTGTACTTCCTTGGTGTAGAGAATGTCTGAGATCATAATAACAAGACTATAAACCAAGACCCTGTGATTGGTTGGTTTCAGCATAGACCCTTCACAAAAATGGTTTCAGCATGGAGGTATAACGGGAGCCCCTTATACCTCCATGGTATCAGCTATGTCCTTACAAGCCTCAGCCAAAAAAACAAACAATTTTTACTGGATTTAAAATGTACCCACACTCTGTGTCAGATGATGCCAGTGGCATCACCATATGATCAGAATCAAGAAAGACAGTAGACATGATCAGCCAATCACAAAGGGGTGGATTTCATAATGGATTTGAAAAAATATGGAAGTCAGTTGAGTTATTTTTACGTGAAATTGTAATCTAACATTAGGTTTCAAAACAGAAATGTAGGACAAATGCATATTAACACAAGTGTTGAGAGGAAATAGTCTAAATCAACCTAGTGAAGAGTGTAATCTAGGCAAGTTGATGACAGAGTGAATTTTATTATCTTGTTACTTGTTACTGTATTTCATTTACAAAATATGCTTACAAAATTTCCATATCACAATTTTATAATTTCAGCCTAGAAATCGCAAAGCAAGAGTATGCATTTGGTAAGTGTCCATTCATTTTGGTAATGTTTGCAACATCAGCAAACCAATTCTTATCTCAGCTCTGTTTCCTCAGTACAGACAGAGTCAGAAAATGCAGATCAAAACTTTATGTCAGCTATACTTCAATTGTGGTCATACTATAGACTGGGATCTTTCAAGTGACTGTGTTCCAAGACAGTTGTCAAATTTTCTTGTACAGCTCAGAACACTATAGAAAACATGCAATGGCTATATAATTGTCTCAGTCTTCTCCCCAGAATATAGATTGCAAGGATGGTAGTTAATTTGCATAATAATTTACATATTAATAATGATAATTTGCATAATGATTCACTTGTACCTAATCAAGGTTAAAGGTAAAAAAACTCATGCTAAATTATGCATATAGGAAAAAAATATATGAGAAATAATTCAATTGCACTTTCAGCATTTGTTAGAAATTTGCAGTATCACTTTGCTTCTATTGTTGTTGTGGTGATGTGATGTTGGCAAGAGATGTCTCTCCTATGTCTATTGTTGTGACAACATAAAGACTGAAAAATTTGCATACAAAACTATTACTCAATGACAAATATCTATGTGTCATATTCATTATAATTCAGGGATGACTTGACAGTCAACCAGATGGACATTCTGGAGAAAATTGTGAATAATGAAGATATCAAAAGGTAAGGACATATTACATGTATTATCATCTCATTTTATTGTTAAAAATCGGTGTCTGTTCTCTTGGGGAAAATGGATTTGAATTGATTGACTTTTGCTTTTCTCTTATTGATTTACTTTGAATAACCCCCACCCCCACCCTGAGGTGGTTTTGAACATGATTTTAGTACATATGGGGACAGGAGGACCGACTTGAATTCAATTTTGAACCAGTTCAACTTTTCATGTGGGGACAAGGCTTATGTGCCCTGGGACTACTGTTAACTCTGCAGGCTTGACTACTTCTGTATCGATAGTATATCTTAGTTGATAAAATATGATATGCCAACATCATAATACTAATTATCTGTCATTTTTGTACAGCACATTGACTGAATTCTTTGGTCTGGAGGACTACTCTGAGAACCCAAGGTCTGCTATTCTTGTAGATTTGTACTTCTACACCATTCAGTTTGCCAGGGGACATGATTTCACCAAGGAACAGACAGCAGCCTTCTTCTCCATAGTCAAGAAAACACATGAAATGCAAGTTGGTAAGTCAGCATGCAGTGATATATCACTGATCGTGGAATTAAAGTTGCGACTACAGATTCAACTGATAAGTGTGTGATAGTGGTCTCTGAACAAAAATTTTAAAAAAATGAAAGAAAGAAACAAAGAAAATTACAGTTATTCAATTAGAGTACCCAATATGAAAAAAAAAAGATTGAAAAACACATACCCTAGTTTGTTTTGTAACCCCAAAAAAATGAAGAAGACAACTAACATTGGATGTTAGACTGGTTATTTCAATGCAATAAATTATCCAATTCAAAATAGTTATTGCATGGAAAGTTGGGGGCTTGTGTAATTTATGTATGAAAATGTCTCAGTGTAATACATTCTACAGATTCAAATATATATCATTGATGTGAAAAATATTTAGAAAACATAAGAAAAAAAAGTATAGTGGTATGTATCGTAATGACTTTCTAATAAATGTCTATACTTGTATCATGAAACTATGTCATACATGAAATGTATTTTATTCATTGGTTCAAGAAAGAGAAGTGTTATTTGGGGTATTTTCACCTCTGTTATTTCTTGTCTGTTTTTCAGAAACTCCCTTTGGTAATATTGATCTGTGCTTCAGCTATTTCAAAGAATTGGTTTTGTGTCATGCAGTTAAGGTAATATATTTTGTAATTTGTGATGAAGGAAAGAGTATTTTTGATACATCAACGTTTTTCTGTATGTTGTAATGGATTATAGATTGATCTAGTCTAGAGGCTAGCTGTAGCTTTGAATCTTTCTCCACATCTAGCGGGATGAGGAGTGGACTTAAGTTGGTCAGAATACATTTATCAAACTGTCCGTATGTCTTACCTACTTTCACAAGCAATGTTTAGATATTTTCCCCAATATTATTCTCAGTTCAGCCAAGGAAAACATGAGTGACCTAAGGGGCCTTGTCACTACAAGTTGTAAGATGGAGTAGTAACTAAACCCTTAGGTTACAGGTATTTGCTGGCTGAATGAAGAAAACATGTTGAGAACAATATCATTATACCCCCTCAAGCATATTTTATGGGAAATTGGAACGTTTTGACTCATATTTCAAGTATCACAGATCATAGAATGTGAGTTGTCATGATGTAGAATAACCAAGGTATAATTGTTTGTTCAAATGCTTTCAACTTGGCTTGTGTTTAATATAATGTGTGTTATTTTTACGTTACAGAGACCTCCATGGAGTATAGATCTGTTTACACCAGACCAAGTCAAGCTGATCACAGAATACGTTGTCAACACTTACTTCAGACATCATAAACTGTACAAATATGTGTTTACACCTTTGGTAAGATTGGACCTAGCTATGACCTATGAAGGTGTACCTGAAACACCTCCACAGTCAGAAGGTAGGGATATTATGTATGGAATATTTATGAAAGAAAGACAACTTTTATTTTATTTTTTGACTGGCAAGGATTGGGTTTCCACATATTTATGTAGTTTTAACTGGTTTTGGAACAAGTTTAATAATTTCTATGTACCTATATTGTCTTTCGTATCATTACTATCTTTCTTTCTTTCTTGTCAGGTCAAGTTTAAAAAATGCATATTTCTGATAACCCGACCACCCCTAGTTTAAGTCTCTGACTCTAAACATTTTTTTGAACGTTTAAAACAAAAAGATAAGAAATTCTTTGTCTTCATGACCTTCATGCACCTCTGTTTTCTTTCCACATTCATTGTCTGTACATATTTCATCAAAGTTCTTGGGTTGAAGGAATATTTTTCAAAAAACGAAAGAAAAAAAAATTAATATAATAGAATTAAATGCTGACCTACATACCCTATTTTCTGAGGCCATGTCTTTTTGTTTTAGTATATTTAAATTTATTTCTTTATTGTTATATCTTAATGTATGTATGTATGTGTGTGTGTGTGTGTGTGTGTATGTATGTGTGTGTGTGTGTGTATGTATGTGTGTGTGTGTATGTATGTATGTATGTATGTATGTATGTATGTGTGTATGTATTTATTTATTTAGCTTGTGTTTGAGAATTCTGTATGTGAACATTTATGTCTGTTTGACCTAAGATAAAAAAAGTTAATAAATGAATAAATAGATGAGCATTTATAGCATTTTTCATGTCTGAGTTGAATATATACTTTTGCAAGTCTACAAAAAAGGTATCCGTCAGTCTTAGGGGTAAGATCAGTAAAGTAACTGGGGAGGTGATATTGACCTTTGACCCAACCTTTGACCTACAGCTGGGGATGAATTAAAAGAGGAGACAGAGGAGGAAGTAGCAGCAGAAGGTGATGCAACCCAAGCTGAGGAGGTGGAAATTGTTGAACCTGAACCAGAAAAAGGTAAATTTGAGGAAATTTAAGGGAGCATTTTTTTGTGTATATTCTAAACACAGCAACGATTGTTGATAGAAGCCCTGAGATTATTCTTATGTATTGTTCTCAACCAGTTTGTCCAAACGTAGAAGAATTTGCCTTTTTATGAAAATTGTTACTTGATCATAGATTACATGGCTGCCATCTTGCTAGGACGAGAATAGAGGTTGCTTTAAGCTATCCTATGTGGATAGAGAGGCTGTAATGTGGAGTCATGATGGGTGAACAGTTAGATTGGTCGGCTTTGAATCTACAGGCTGCAGGTTCAAGCCCCTTTGCTGCCATTCGTTTCTGAGTGGCTGCAGTCCCTGGGCAAGATTTGAATCATGGTTGTGCCTCAGTCAACCCAGCTGTATAATTGGGGACCTGGTAGGATAGAGGTTGCAATGTGAATGCTATATGCACTCATAGGGGCTGCAATGTATTGTATGCTCCCCGGGGAGTTGAGGAAGTAAAGGGCTGTTGTGTCAAAGCGCTTTGAGCACAGAGTGTGAAAGTACTATATAAAAAAACATTATTATTATTATTATTACATCGTTATTATGTAATGGATTGTATGATCCCAGGGAGTTGAATCAGATATATAGGGCTCTTGTGTTGATCTAGGTCTGTGTTAGGGATAATAATTTTTAACACCTGGTGCTATCCAGAGGTCAGGCACATTATACACTTTATATCTTGTTTGTCACTGTGTGTAGGTTAGTCTCTGTCATTCCTAAGTTTATTACAGAGTGTAGGTTAGTCTCTGTCAGTCCTAAGTTTGTCCTTGTGTCATATGAGTAATGCACCAAAGTATAATATTTTCCATGGTTTGGTTTGTTCAACCGATGAAAATTAAATGAATCTGTTCTAATTGTTGATCCACTTTCAAAACTAAATGAAACTGGACAGCGCCCTCTACTTTGAATGTTTATATATTTGTTTGTTTGTTTGTTTGTTTGTTGCTTCAACAGAAGAGACCCCAGCTCAGAAAGAACTGAGGAAACTAATCCAGCAACAGTTATCAGAGGAGGTGGAAAAACTCAAACTATCTGTTGAAGAACAATTAAAAACAAACGAAGAATCTTTACAAAAGAAATTATCTGTTGTAGACGGTAGAACAGGAAGTGGGGGAGGAAAACGTGTTTCAAGTCGACAAGGAAAGAAGGGCAAATGATTTGAAATTTGATAAATATGATGTAAATTTTTTATTCTTTTTTTTTCAATTTTCAGTCCAAGGTTTCCTTACTTGAACATTTTGGAGAGATACCTTTGAACTGATTTCTCTACAGAAACGGTCAATGATTTCAGACATTCACACTTTTTCCAAGGTGTTAACTTAAAATAATACTTCACAGATAAATGTACATTTCTAGAACCATAACTGAATAAATCTGACCTGTTAGATTTCATAGTTTATTCCTCAACACGTAGTGACCATCAAAATCTACTTTAAAAAAATATGCTTTTCTCTCAAAAAATATTTTATCAAGTAAGAATAAACGTGTACATATTATGACTTATACACACATGTATTCTATTTCTCATAAATACTTTTGTGAAATAAGTATACATGTGTACATAATTTACTGAATAAAATATTCAAAGTATTATTTGACATACATGTATACACTTTGTTATTTATTTGTTTATTTTTCTTATTGTGTATTTAACAAAAAACAAAAACAATTAGAGTACCCAATATGAAAAAAGATTGAAAAACACAAACCCTAGTTTGTTTTGTAACACAAAGAAAATGAAGAAGACAACTAACATTGGATGTTAGACTGCTTATTTCAATGCAATAATTTAACCAATTCAAAATAGTTATTGCATGGAAAGTTGGGGCTTGTGTCACCCAACGTACTCAGTTGAAATAATTATTGATTCATTAAAAAAATATTTAATAATAAACTTTTCAATAATGCTGGTATCTGTCAAAAAATGATGTGTTCCCATTGCTGATTGTTTTCTCTTTTTTTTGTTTAACGGAAATTTCACAACCGAATGATGACCAACTCAATACTAGTAATGCATAGAGAGAGCGCCACCAAGTGTCCGTTACTCACTATAACCTGGTTTTTTTTTAGTGCGGTAGCAACCACGGTAAAATGACACGGTAAAGGTCATATACGTCACTTTGGTGACCATCACTTTTCATGACCGACCTTGGAAATACAAAAATAGCCAAAATGTTCATATTTACTGAAACATACTAGTAACTGGGAGATATGTAGCATTGTATTTAGATGAACTGAAATTAATGATTTGATGATGTAGGTTTGGGTGAACCACCACAGATACTAGTATTCGTTTAGGGAAAGCTTGTATACCTGTCAGTGCTATAGGGAGTTCAATACTTACTTCAAGGTACGAAGTGTGGCTTCTGAAGTTGCCCTAGACAGACAGACAGACAGACAGACAGACAGACAGACAGACAGACAGACAGACAGACAGACTAGAGATGGTCAAACGGAAGGGGTAAGACTCTAAGAGGGTGGTTGGAAAGATAGTCTTGCTTGAGCGAAACGCGTACACCGTCTGCAAGCAGGACTAATGGAAAGACAGATCAATCGTTGCATACCACAGCCTCTTTCACGGCACTGTCAAAAGACTTGATGATTTTTTGATGTGTCACAGAACAAAAATAAGTTCTGGTTTGCGAGAATGGGATTTGGCCTCTGGACATCTTGCAGTGGTTTGATATCCTATACACAGTTTGTTAACATTATGTCAGATTTGTTGACTCAGCAGACTGATCTAAACACGGCACAGTGGTATGTATGTTACAATGATTCTTGTAATTTAATATTGTGCCTAAGTATATAATACATACTTTAGTTCAAAAATACTGCACTCTCATTTTCCCCTCGAGAAAGACATACCTCACAGTTGATAGGCTAAACAGTGTACTCACCAAGCCAAATATATTTTGATATAGATTTTGATAAAAACAACAACAAAAGAATCGGAAGATGATACTCTTTTTGTGGTTGAAAAATCCACTCGTAAATTCTAGTACATATTGATTTAATTAGTCTGTGATTTGAGTGTACACAACAACCGGTCACAGATTTATAATATTTTGCGTGTCTACTTGCGAGGCACTCTTTATCTTGGAATACGAGACGTGAGAGTCGATCTTGATCATCTCTCTATCACCCACTTAACGAGTAATTAGCTCGGTCCGCCCCTATCTGAAATCGAATACTCGGAATAAAATGCACCAACGCTTTTCGATAGCAACATCGGGTGTAGGACGTCTGCCAACCCAGTTCCAACATGGAATTTTAGCGGATGAAATAAACACTCCCCAGTCAGTAAATAAATAACATGTCAATTTCACGCAACAGTGCTCCATCAATCAAACGTCAATTACATTGAAGTGTTAAAGCTGGCTACGCCATTATTATCTAACACATGTTCCATTGTTGTGTCTGTAGAGTGTTGATCTGTGTCCGTAAGTGTCTGAACGTCAACAGTCATACGTGAAGCATAGGCAAGTCAGACCACCTTCGGCAAATTATTCAAACATGTGGACACTTTTTTTGTATAACAACAGTGTTTTCAAATATTTTATAATATTATTGGTAATTAGTCAACTGGGTTGTAATTGATTACGCATTCCGGTAGTTATACGAAGCATAGAGGCTCTCTTAGGGGTGAAAGGGAACAACTTGCTAGTGCATTGCTTCCTCAACTACGCTCATTTGTCAGCTCTACATCCGTTGATATGCATTATAAGCACTGCTTGAGTATCACCATGATCACCACGACACAGCGCAGGCTCTTGAAATGTGTGCACTAAACTAAACTGTTGAAAAGCCATCAAAAGTTGGTCTTATCGGTCAGTCTGGGGTCTGTCACTACCACATACGTTATCTGTCAACACTGCAGTCGAAAAAAAAGAGCCGTTTATTTGCACTCATCACCACCGTTAAGCAGTGCAAGTGATAAATACGAAACTTGATAGAAAAGAAAGCATACAAGAACGTACATTGTAGTGTATTAAAATATGGTGTTTTTTTAGCACATGTATGTTTCTCTTGGGATGGAATAACCGATAAAATGTGTGATTTTCGAATATTTGCCTGTGTAATATCGTTAAAACAAAATATACCGCATTCCATTTTGTAAGAGAGAATATTCAGACTGTATTACGCTATTGTCCATTCCATCATATAAGCTTATGTTTGGAGAAATTTAAGAAAATTTGTTATGGTTGTTCGGTCCCCGTATGTATTATATTCATCGGTCGAACCAAGAATCTAAGCAAAGTACGCCCTCTGTGAACAAAAACAATTTGTGTATTTTTATCCTGCAATAACAAGAACTTTTTATCGTTGATTTTCATTCACAAATGATTCATTCATTTTTAGTGTTCAGTAGCCCAACATATCCCTGATGTTTAGGAAACCAGTGTTTCTGATATGTCCATTTTTTGCCGTGTTTTATTGTCTTCTTTTAGCAGTTCTTGAGAACGAACTTAACGTGGGACAGTACACTTCCAGGATCTTCCAAACATCCAGTGACTTTGTAAAAGATTACAGATTCTCGAAATGAAAAAAAAAAGGTATAGAGTTGCTAATTTGAAACGTTTGTTTACAGTTTTTTTGAGTAGTGCCCAGCCCATACTGACAGCTTTGCCACGCGCAGTTTGATTTGCATACAATTAGCCGGTATTGAAAAATACTATGAATATGCTCTCAAATAAAGTGCTTTGTTACAACTCCACAAGTATCAAAGCCGTTCCACCATTTGCAGATTAACTTTCCGTGCTCTGTTTCACAGAGGATATTCGAACTATTTCCGCTTAATATTTTTGTCACGTTCGCCAGGCTGAGATGGTTGAAGAATTTTTAGAGACGTCCCACTTCCACACGCGTGGCGAATGTACTCTCCACTGTGTAGTGAAATGACCCGAATCGCTTTTACTTCATACCCATAGAAATCACAGTTGCAGCTACTTTAAGAAACCCCTTACAACTGCTTCATCAGTAATGCAAATACAGCTTCGCCGTGAAACAAAGCTCATGGGCGTGAATGTTTACTGTGAGGTGTCAAAATCATTTGGGTTTCTCGTTTTCGCCTTGTTGCGACCCACTTTCACCCTCAAGGGACACTCACACAGTGAGAATTTACGATACCCTCAAAACTTCGGAACAAAGAATATTTCACTTCTCCTGATTTAGTATAATTGTTGTGTGTATAAAACCCATGTTTACTCCAGAAAAATCTTACAAAACAAGGCAAACTACTTTCGCGTGACCGGACAAAAAGCAATTCGGGTGAAAAATAATTCGGGTTGACCCTTTATACCCCTGCTCTATTGGTATGTGCCAGGCATGCGCACAATATAGCAACCATTATGGCCGTCGAGGCTGAAATTGACAATAATCGAGGATTGTAAATGCTACGGTATCTCTGGAGTGGACCCAACGAAGGAACTTTTGGACTGTTAGTCAATACTTCACTCGGAAATGTTGTAAGCCAAAGCGAACATGTGGAACGTAGGTACAATGAAGTGGAAGTACTTACTCCTACGCATAGTAATGGCGTGTACGGTCTCGTAAGAAAGACAGCTCGCAGAGTAGTATTACTGGCGGATTTACTGTGTAGGGTGTGGAGTAGCCACATAATGCAGATTGCAGTAGCCTACTTGTGTTGCTGACGACTATACAATTCACAACTTTGATACTGTGCAGTGATTTTTGATCCGATTTTTTTCTCGATTTTACTTGCTTGGAATGGTCCAAACCCAACGTATATCTTCTGTCAAGTGTACGCACGGTTGTGAGTTTGCTGTGGATTTTGTATCAGGAGTGTCGATCTGTTAATCGATACTGTGGGCGGGACTAGTTGATAAAGAGACCATGTTTACATCGAATAACCCAGCGGCCGGAAGGGGTCATCATTCACAAGTAGGAACGACCACAGTCGATCACCCAGTTCCAGTACAGAACTACGATTTCCCAAATCCACGAGTTCCACAGGAACGTTTTCCCAACAACAACGCGAACGCCATAGTGGCGCATTCCGACGCTCTCGCAGAAAACATGAAAGGCTTTGAATGCAGTGACTTAGACAATGCACTGCTCAGCGGGCAAGCTCCACCGAATGGAGATTTCAGTTTTCCATTCAACGCTCAGGGGCAGCAAGTTCGTGCCGTACAACATGCTAGGATGCCAGTGGATATTAATAACGGTGCACAAACTTTTAGCCCACTTAGCCATGGACGTGCAAGCATGGATAGCTACCCATACGATGAACAACAAAGTGTGCAAGGTAGGCCACGATCTAGTCAGCCTTCGGTATCTGACTCGGCAATGGGTGAAGACTTTCACCAATCCACCGAATCTGTGTTTAGCCCAAGTCTTCAACAAAATATCCACCAAGGTGAATGTCATGTTGATTCATACGGACGATCCCGACGTGTTTCCGATCCCTGTCCGCAAGTAAATCCCACTTTGCCAAATCACGGGGCCACGTATCAACGTACAAATTCCTTCCCTTCAGACATGAACATGCGGACTCATTACAACAGTTTTCCGGCAAACAGAGGGATAATGCAAAACGGACCAAACATGGGGAACAATGTGCAGAACTTTTACCCGAATTCAAGTCAGACTGGACATTCCAATACTCAAAATGTGGACACCAGTTTGCCGGGAATATACGAACGGAGTACAGATTCACAACCGCCGTCTATCAGCCCACATATGCACGGACAAAACATGGCTTATACACAAGGCAGAAATCCGGGCAGTTCAATGACTACTTCAGTAAGCAAGCCGATGGAATATATGCCACAGGGTACAATGGGGCATACAGTCTCGGGAAATTCACACTATCAGGGTATGGTCAGTATGGCCTCCAACAACACCAGTAACAGCCGTCTTCATCATTTGCCAACACATGGGTATCCACCACCACCACCACCACCACCACCACCACAGCAGTATGGAACTCACCCACCACAACCCACACCACAACCCTCACCGACTCCTGGAATGTCACAACTTAGACAATACCCACCACAAATACAACAAGGCAGGTTAAATCAACCACACTTCAATATGGGTAATGGAAACCCACCTTATAGTACAGTGACAAATTTTAGTAATCAACAAAATTTCCAGTCTGTTGACTGTGCCAAACCAATGTTTCAAGGATCACAGGGTAATTTGCATGGAAATGTAAATACAGCTAATATTGCTCCAAGTATGCCTGGCTTGCCTCGGTATCCAGGTACACATACTGCTGGTCAGCCTCGATATCCGGGACCACAGCAGGGATATATGCCAAATTCAGGATTGCCGAATAAGGTAGGGCAAATAGAGACAATTAGAAGTGGTTTGGAGTTTCAAAACGCCAATGTAGGTGCTTCACAGAGGCTCAGACATTTTGGACCAATGTTAGAAAATGGTGCCAACCACCCAAAATATCAAGCAAGACATATGCAGGGATATGCCAGACACCCATCGAATGCTGTACCACAGAACTATACAGGAATGCCACCACATATGGGGGACAATATGGGCATTCCAGAAAACAGCCCTCCAGCTTCCAGAATACTGCACCCTCCTGTAGTTACCCCCGCAACCCAGACATCAAGATATAGATATAGTCATCCATCAGAAACTTTTCCAGTTACTGATACAACTAACGCCATTCCAAGTGGACCTATGTGTACACCAAATTTCTCTGAATCTACCAATACAAGACGATATGTGAATCCAAATGAGGGAAATACAAGTGCATCACAAGTCGCATTGTCACAAGAAGCATCATTTGCTAAAGCACTGCAGGCCATGGCAAAGAGAGATCACCAAGTAGATGCTGCTGTTAGTAACCAAACGTGGCATGAAGGAGGCCAACTGCAGGCAGTACATCCACCGTCAATACCTGACAACCAGCCCAGAATGGAAGAACCCCAAGAACAACCAGATTTGAATTCAGAATTGCCGTTTACTGACAATCCAGAAATTTTAGAGAAACGAGGTGATTTAGTGTTTAGTGCTGAACTTGAAAAACTGGCCAAACTTTCAAGAAATCCTGCCTTTATGATGAGTTATCCAGGTATGAGGGAAGCAATAACCCCTCCACAGGTATCACAAGCTCATCAACAAGGACAACCCCAACACACCGACGTTGTCACCATGACTACAGATCAATCATTCCCCACGAGTAATGATCTGATTGGCAATGGTCAAAGTATGAACAGTCCAGGTACCTGTTTGGACATGGCAGAAAACCAACTTCCAAGTTTTGAACAGTTAGTAGCCGAAAGAAGTACTCAACAAGTCACTAAGTCCGAGGAAATTGATCAAATTGTGTCTACTGTAGCTGTATCGTCTCCTCCATCTGTTGTAACAACGTCCTGTAATCAGTTACAATCGGTGCCACCAATGTCAGTGCAGACAAAAATGAGTGATAGTCCACCACAGTCTGTTGGTAATGGGAGTGTAGCTGACATTTCGGAAGTGATTGAAAAAAGTGAGAGTGTGGATATCAAGACCAATGTGATAGAAAAGTGTTCTACACCTCCTCAAGAATTGAGTAAACAAATTGAACAAGAGTTCGCAACCACCGAAGCACCAAGCTCAGAGTCGCCAAATGCGGTGAAACAGTTGCAACGAATGACACAATCACTGAAAGAAAAACAAGAAGAAGTTTCAAAGAGTAGACATGTACAGTATCTGTCCCACAATTCAGAGACAACAACATCGTCGAATCAGAACTGTATCGCAGCATTGTCGGAAGCATGTCGAAATATGATTGCGGACTTGGACAGCCCAATTCAAAAATCAGTAAACCACCAACTGTACAGCGTTGTTTCTGATAATGGACTTCACAGTCCAAATTTTGAGACAATACCTGGCCAGCTACCACCCATAACGAGTGCTATGACCCAGTCTCCATTTTTACCCCAGAACCCAACATTCCAATCTCACCCACAACCTCTTGATAATCTTAGTAGTATGGGATGTTCTCCTGTTACGGACTGTGGACAACAAACACCAAATTCTGTATCACCGGGAACATTTCATCTCCAATATCAAAACTTTTTGCTCGAACCTGTCGATGTACCACCACCACCACCAGTAGTAGAACAGAAACCAAAGAGAAAACCAAGGGCCAAGAAACGAAATGCATCGCAAGATAGGGAGGATGCACCGAAGAAACAGAAAAGGAAACGGAAAAAAGAATCAACTGATTTCTCAAGTCTCGAGGGAGAGATAAATAGCGTGGAAAGCTCAATCATGGGAAGTATTGATGAACAAACCAACAAAATGCTTGAGGAAGCATCATTAATTAGTGAAACTGAACTAAATGAACAGCAGAAAATGGCATCCATTGAAACAAGTGTATCGCAGCTAGAAAATGTTAAATCATGTAATATTGAAAACTCTGATAATGTGCTCTCAACACCCCCTGATATTCAAAGTTCAAGCCCTCTGGATGCGGTTACCTTGGCAACGATATCTGCTGAATCCCCTTTGTTGATAACATCGCCTCCATCTCTGGGCTCCCCACAGAGTCAACCGATTCCATCAGCAATCAAATGTAATGAAGTGACTGAGAGAGAGATGACGATGCAGCAGCAGCAGCCACATACTCCCAACATGGAACAGACAAGCAATAACAACAACACAATTCCTAATATTAAACAAAACACAGCAGATTGTAGTGCTTTCTCTTCCTCCTTGGAAACAGCAAATAACATATCAAGTTGCCCAGGTAGTGTTAATAGTGCTAGTGACCGAGAGGAGAAAATGACATTTGATGGAATGCAATCTCGGCCCAACAGTAGCAACAGTATGGACGGGAGTCAATCAGTCACGACCTTTGACCTGAACTGTCATTCAGTCAATGTAACAATCCCTAGCAATGCAAGCATACAAAGTGCACCTCCCCTTTATCCAAACTCTTCCATTGCAATGAGTACTGGTGCAGCTGCTGGTGTATATGTGACAACCAGCACTGTCTCTCTCCCATCGGGAACAACTATTCAGGCACCTGTAAATCCGGGATACCCAATGGTTAATAACAATCAACCAACGGAAGCACACCCATTAGAAATCCTACAAGCTCAAATACAGCTGCAGAGACAGCAATTTAATATCAGTGAAAGCCGACCACTTCCCTATAAAAATGCCCCCAAGGCTGCTAGCAGTAGTAAATCCAAAGCGTCGAAAAGTGGGAAAGCACAGAATCCAGTGGATGTGGAAAAGCTTATGGCCGAAGAGGATTCTACCTGGTACATGCCAAATGAAACCCCAAAAGAACCCACTGTGCCATGGGAACAGAGCAAGAAGAGTGCAGAAAAAGGTGAGTTTGGTATTTACTCCTTCAATTAATTCCAGATTACATATTTGATGAATCCCCCCAAAGTATGGTATACATTGTTAAGCAATTGACATGTGTAACAAAGTCCACAAATCATACGCTGATATCTATAGGCTGGAGTGACAAGGTGAATAATGGACATTACCTTTTGAACTTGAAAATGTCAATAACCTGGCAACCAAAGTATTTCAATAGGGAGACTTAAGTAGAATAGCTATGCCATCAAAGAGAAAAGTAAACCATCCAATTATCAGATAATTGAAAAAAGGAAATTGTTAAAAAAATATTCAGTTGTGAAAAGTTACAGCTCATGATTGTTTGTCACCAGAAGCAATTAAGTAAGGAACCTGTGAATATAAAGTGTTTGCAAGCATGAGGAAAGCTGTTGAAAATGTGAAAGACATGTTGAATAAACCTGTCGTTCTGTAGTAGGAGAAATAACTTGAAAATCAATGTAATATAAAAATTGTGTCAAATGTGTTATTCCGTGGAACAAATCTAAACTGTGATGCAAGAATAGAAAGAGTAAAGAAAAAGATGAGAAGTTACATTCAGAGGAAACGTGGAATCAAAATGGAAAAAAAAACAATTTTCCAACCATATTTTTCTTCGTCGTGGTACTACATTTATGTTTTTTTTTTTTTGAAAATTGAAATTTGAAAATGGACTTGAAAATTTGTGAAAAATACTTGTTTGAAAAGTACAACTTACGTAAATTGTTGTGTAAAAAATTCAATATGAGGATATTACACTAACTTAGTTGAATGAAAATGAACACCTACCGCAATAGTACTTTATCTTCCCTGACTGTTGAAATTAAGCTGCCCTCTGATGGAGGTCAAAGGTTATCCTAACTGAACACTGTCATCTATGTCTCTATTCACATATTAATTTCTATGTATTCCGAGTCAAGAAAAAAAGACTGCGAACATGTAAATAAATAATTTTGCTCCTGGCTCTTTCCCAGATTACGTGTGAGAAATATATCGTACTTAATGTTTCAACTGGTAATAATTTATTTGTAAGTAATGACGCAGTCACTGAATTGGCAGCATGGTGAAAGGCCTTGTTTTATTCATCAAGATCATGAAATTTACATAAGGATTAGGATTTATTCAATTGGGGTAAAAATGATCAAAAATTATTATTCTGAATCTGCCCAAACCTGTGTGATAATTAGTTGATTTTTCATTGTCAGCTCGAGTTTGACAAAATAGAAGCAAATTGCAGTCGAAATGATTACTTGAAAGGCATTGGTAAAGCAAGCAATTTTTCATCATTTAATGTTTGATATGATGGGTGGATTTGTGTCCGTAAGTGAAGCGCGTGACACAAACAGGCATCGAAAGTGTGTGAAAATTTCATGACAAAGACAGCGAAGCAGTTAAAAAATACTTAAGCTTGACTGCTTGGACCAAAGTGTGGCTTGATTGTATGTCGTTCCATCAATTGCGTGTTCTGTACCGTTTGCAAACAATCCCTGTGCAGCCATGCAAGGCTTGAGGCGAAGCTTGTCTCTGATTATCAATTCATGTCTCCTCTCCTAGCACAACCCATCTTGTGTGTTATGCATAGAAATTTTTCCCAGCTTCTGCTTCGCTCACATGGTGTCTCGGTGAGGGAATAAAAAGACCATGTAACGCATATGTAGTGATGTGGGAATTCCGTTTTGACAAACTTCACCAGGGATGTGAGGGACTGCTAAATTAACATAGCATGAAAGAACAGGCTATCCTGTGAGACATATACACTACAATGGGTTACAACAGTGCTACTAAAACAGTCTGTTCAACAATAACAGCATAGCTCAAGAAAATATTGACATCAACATGTACTACTAGCAGTAAGTCAATGAAATACACAACATTGCAATGTACACACATACGTGTATGTACTTTATAAATCAAAGTATATCGTTAGTTTTAATAGTTTCTGTTAATTATATTTTTTGGGGTCTATAAAAATGAGCGTCCACCATTACAACTACACATGTAAATTTGCTGGTATATTGACATACAGCTTTCCATAGTCGTTGCCTTTTCACTTTGAAAACGTTTCTGAATGACTTTCCCTTCTATTAACACTATACCAGGAAAGGAAGGCAGATTGAGAGACTGATAATCAGTAAATAAAGGCCCACTTTAGAGCAAATTCTGTGATTTCCAGCAAAGCAAGCATGATAACATTAGAGCAAAGTTTATCGGCTTCAGAAATCTGATAATTGTTGGGTAATGGTTGCGGAGACTTTTGGACTATGTATCAATGTTTATATTGGAAGATTATGCTGATAGAGTGAAAATAGTAGAGTTTGAACTTTCTATAAATGATCAAGCTCTTCAAAAAGCAGTTGGACATTGTTCTTTTGTTGATAAACTGAGATTTATCAGGTATCCAATATAAATTTTGTGTGGGCTGTCAGTTTGTTGAAATGAGCGTGAATTTACATGGCTAATTTGAAACCTGATCTTACAAATGAGTAGACAGCAGGGTAAGTTGTACATTTCATTTCGCTATATACAAAATTGGATGCTAAATCTTGTTGGTGTTGAAGTATGTCAAATTACAAATGTCAATATGGAATATAGGCATAGGTATATATATATATATATATATATATATATATATATATATATATATATATATATATATATATATATATATATATATATATATATATATATATATATATATATATATATATATATATATATATATATATATATATATATATATATATATGTATAATATTACTCATATATATATATATATATGTATATATATGTATGTGTATATATATAATATATATATATATATATGTATGTGTATATATATATATATATATATATATATATATATATATATATATATATATATATATATATATATATATATATATGAGTAATATTATACATATATATATATACATACATGTATACACCACAATATTATACAAACTAGTGAAATTTGTGAGTTGGTTTTTAAATTGTTTTGTTCAAATTTGTACCGAATCCCCAATTCTTGTATTATCTTTGAAATGTAAAAATGACTAGATTTTCATTTCGATATTACAGAATTTGATACTACCGGGTACACTTTTGTGAAAATGTTCTAAATGCAAAAAAAATATGTGTGAAAATGTTCTAAATGATATAAAAAAACAAAAGGAATCACACAAATTTATACAAACTCTCCAATTTTGTGAAAATGTTCTAAATGATGAAAAAAGGGAACCATACAAATTTATACAAACTCTCCAATTTTTGTTGTTTTCAGTTTTATATAGAAGGAACTGAAAATAACTAGTGAAATTTGAGTGAAAAGAGATGCATATATGTAGTAATGGTACAAAAATCCAGAATTTTTTCAGGAACCAAAGTTTAATCAACAGATTCATTTTTTTACTGTGACTGTCATATCCTCAATAATCTAAATATACTCCGGGGAGAAAATAGGATGTTTTGAAATTTCAACACACAGTAAATGTGAACATATATATTGTAGAGATATTCTGAGACGCTCAGATTTCTGACAAGAGCATTATGAACTCGCAGAAACGTACATCATTTATTTCATTTACTGGCACAGGGCCAATTCATAAAAAATACACCATAGTGAGAGATGATATTAGGTTCATTTCCAAATTAAATCAACTGCTTCATGTCAAAGGGGGCGTGGCGAACTATTAGAAGGCGAAAGCAGTGTTAAAAAGCAAAACAAAAACTAGTAACGCCTCAGAAATCATCAATTTTGTCAAACCCATCGATCGGTACCTCAAACAAAAAATTTAAAACAAAAAATAAAACTATAAACAAGTTTTTCTACTTTTTTGTTTGTTTTATCATGTTTGTACACTTTCATCTCATGCCTCAGTGATATATATATATATTGAAAAGAGCCATCAAGACAAGTATTTTTCTAATCTCAGTGTTGTTCTTCTTGACTAATAGTATCTTTATTAAAACATCAGATATCTGCTGTGATGGCAGTCACCATTAATTAAGAAAAATATGCAAGATAAGATTTTTGCAGTATTCAAATTACTGGCTAATCTTTTGGTGAAGTGAAGAGAATTTCATATATGTCAATGTTGATAGTGCTGTTCAGTGTGTATCATACAACACAGGTCAAATATGACAGCTGTACATATCGTTACAAAACAAAATATATTCATTAATTTTGGTGGTCCACAAATGCTTCAAAATGAGTATCTGTGTATTGACATTTTGGGGACAGTAATTTATAAGGTGAGATTGTTGTTTCTGTTATTGTATTGATTGAATAAAGTGCCGATGGTTAGATGGTCAGCCACCGTCTTTAAGCTGGGCATAGTCAGTGAGATGAACTTACTGTAGACCAGCCTTCACCCTACACTGTAAAGAATCGCCTTCTCATGTTACACTGACGGGCATTATGGATCATTTACAAAACAGAGAATACAAGAAAAATAGTGGCGATGACATAGTTTACCCAACAATACCTATAAGAATACCACTCTACTGTAGTAGCACTGCATAGAATCGGGTGAAACTTACACCGACGTCTGTTTTCCCAGAGTGAAATTTGTTTTCCCCGGTCAACTTGCGATGTGAAATGCTATTTATACTCCAAGATGATTACTTGCTGTAATTAGACATTTTTTTAGGAATAGGCTTTTGCTGAAAATTACACACATGATTTGCTCTGAGGCGTTTTTTTCTACGGTAGGTGTAAATTAATGAGTAAAGGTGTCAATACTTCTAGTGCCAGGTCACTACAAAGAATACAAGCCTTCCAATTTGACTGCTCTGTCTAAAGTGTTCAAACGTGTGAGACCTCATCCGTGTATTATCATACCACTCAATAGAAGGGGAGGAGAAAGTACTGTTTTCAAAAAAATTAAAAATGTTATTGTCCATGAGTGATTAGTTATGAAATTGATTGCGCTTCATAGGGTTTACGTACAGATGATTACAAAGCATTGAATGACTTTGATTGGTTTCATTAATATGGCCATACATGTAGATCACCAAGATCAAAGGTATGGCTTTCTGACTACATGTAAATACATGTATGTAATTTGACTCATACAAATTGACATGAGGAGTAGGAATTTATGATCAGATGAATTTAATTTTCTGAAAATATTAAAATGAAAAGGAGCCTTTGAAACTGGACAGATGATAGAGTGAAATGAGATGAGAAGCCATGTTTGGGGTCCCAGCAATTGTACGGTCACAAAAAAAAATTAACCACTCCTTGCCTTGTTAACTAACGGGGCAGTATGTTTATTTCCATCTGATTTTCAATGAGCCTGTCAGTTTTATGTATTCTGTGAAGGTATGTAATGAGGGAGGAGTAAGTGGGTGGGGTGGGGGTGGTAATCAATACATGCATGTACATGTCGAATGTGACAATCTCAGAAATGAACATTTCAATTATGGATGGGGGGGGGGGGGGTACATTTTGTAATCAGTACAGTGTACATAAAATGTACCAAATAACTGGGTAATGATAAAGCATATATCAAGAAAACTTGTGCACATATATTTTTTCATGAGTGATGATATGAAAAATTACTGTCAGTTTCATTAATTTTGTGTTCGTTTTTTTAATGAAATGAACATGTTGATCATTAATCTTGGTGTTGAAAGTTTTTGATAAGTTTACTTTTGTTACAGTATATATGTGTGTGTTTGTTAAACTACTTTGCAGAACTTTAATTTGTAAAATGTGGTAATCTATGAAACATTTAGAACTGTGAAGGCAAGAAGTTGCAATTGGAGGGACGCTTCTTTGTCTTCTGCAAGTTGACGTTCAAGGTCATGTCCGCCTCTGTGGTACTCTCAACTAGCCTGAGAATGAAATTGCTTCCAACTGTAAACATATAGAGTTACAACAACAATGCACCAGTGAAAATGTTTTGAAAAAGTATTGAAATGGAAATCCTCAAACTTAGTAGTCGTAGCGTTTATTATCCAGAAATATTTTAACAACCAAGAGTGTATTCAAGTTATTAACGTTTCTCTGATAAAAAAGTCCAAAGCTCGATCTGCTGACTTGGCAAAGCTTCAACATCCATTTATGGGACACCTGTACACGTCCATTAAAATGAGCCTGAATGAAAACTCACCACGTCTTAAACTTTCGAGTCAATACAGCCCCAGCATTGTTGAAATCCTGTCTATATATGCATTGCTGGGGGTGAAGTAACTGGTATGCCTCTCAACACACAGGTAATACTCTTGGAATTTGCAAAGGATTCTCAAGAGGAGAACTTCAATTATACAAACAAGTACACACAGCATACATACACATACCGACTATATATTTCAATCTAAAATAACTGACAACGTCACCAAAAAAATGCTGGGAAAAAAGCCAAAATCAAGATAGTTATATCTTGTTCTTACTTCACTGAATGTGAGTTATCATGTTCGGATGATAAAAAATAGCGCAGAAACAGATAATTTGACAGAAATTTTTTTGTTACTAAAGTTAGGGGTGGACAACATAAGATGAGAGAGAAACAGTTTTTGGTGTTGATCACAGTTTTATAAGTGCCATTAGTATTAAACAAGTTACGGTGCTTGAAATTGTTGAAACCACTTGTGGTTGACGTGTCACTGACAGTGACAAATGACTGGTTCTGTGTTTGTGTTTAACTTTGTAGTGGTCATCCAGGGACGTGGCTGATTTCGGTAGGTTTATTTGGGGAGAAAGTATTCAGCTATCTGACTGACCGTCCTGCCGTGTGAAGAAAAGTGAACCAGAAAAAAAAAATGAAAAAGGACATTGTTGGAATTCTTACAAGTGTTGATTTTCTTTGTGGCTTTGTTTCCACTAGGGAGTTGTCATTGTCTGTGCTGACCTCCCTATAGTTCTACCAGTGTGCTGCTTGTCTTGTGTTATTTGAAACTCTGGCCTTGTTTGGGGAATGAAGTTAGTGGCTTCTCTGATATGAACCAACTAATCTTCAGAAGTTAATACTCAACTCAACAACAGTCATCAAGATGTACTATATTGTGTGTGGAATATTTTGTTCCCTAATTCTTCTTTGGCCTTATTTTGGAGACTCAAGTCGGTGGCTTCCCTCCAAAGGATCTTCAGAAGTTACTCAGCAACAACCATCAGGATATATTTTTTCTGTGATTACTGTGTTTGATTTCCAAATTCAACTCTTTTCTTGTTCGTGACAGAAGTCTGTAACTTCCATGTAAGAATCGACGATCGTCAGAAAGATACCCAACAGATTCATCGGGATGGGGTGTACAGTCTGTGTTTTCTACATTTGTTCTCTAATTTGTGAAAATACCAGAATTTTTAGTTTAATGAAAATAAAACAGGTATTTTCTTACAAGTGTTTTTTATATTCTTGTCAGTCCATAGTGTTGGATGTAGTTGTCTTGGTTTAAGTTCACTGTTGTTGTGTTGTTGTGTTTCAGATCATTCTGTTATGTCATCATGACATTGTAGTGTATGTAATGTTCTATGAACCATTGACTTTGCTGAATGCAATAATTAGTCAAATTTACCCCAGTTCCCCCCATCTTAGAGCTCTACAGTATTTTACTAAGACTCTATTCAAAATGATGATTGAGTATGCAAAAAAAAAAACAAGAACATAGAGTTCATTATCTTTGTGTAACTTGTAAGAAGGATACTAAAACTAAAACCCTAGCAAAAATAATGAGACAGTATGCCACTTATTGTTTCTACTTTCAAGAATGGTTTTAACAGTTCAAGGTCTGGTATGTAAACACATACACACAGACTACATTTAGAAGTCTGGTATGTACATGTACACACACACACACACACACACACACACACACACACACACACACACACAGACAGACACAGACACCAAAAAAATGGCCAATGTAGTACTGGTTAATCAGTCGAAGTAATGGCATGTTGAAAGTTCTTGGTCACTACAGTCAGTTTAGTTGCTGTAATGGCATGTTGAGAGTTCTTGGTTAGCTCTCAGTTTACTTGACAATAGCTACTGTTTAAAGAATGGTTGCTATATACATACACATGACTTTGTCACCACACTGTTGTGGAATTTATGAGTGCCAAGTAGTCATTCTGAAATAGTTAGTATGTTAGTGGTAAATGTTGAATTGATTCACAAACAAATCAGCAGAAATTTGAAAAGGAAGTGACAAGTGGAGGTGTGAAATTACTGTTTAGATAAGAGAATAGGATTCTTTGTTTTGAGATATATATTGGGAAATCATATATCACCCCCACCACCACCACCACCACCACCACCACCACCATCTTGTACCCCAACAATTTTTACTATTTGTTGCTTACAACCAAAACTAAGAGTTGAACCAAAACCAAAGGTTAACATTTCATTTTTGCAAATGACAGATACATGTATGTTTCAAGTTCTACAGCATGTTTTGTACACAAGGACATATACATCTATAAGTGTTGGTTCTTTTATTTGTGTATCTGTAAAATACAGTGCAAACATCCCAAAACAGATCATCACATACACAGATCTCAAGTAGGTGTTTACTAGTAGTTGTCATATATACATGGTTTAGTCCATCACTACCATATCTACTGTATTATTATATCATCTGTTTTTCTCTCTTCACTTGTACTATTTTCAGTGTTTCAGTTTCTACTGTATACAATCTCCCCACTAATAAAAGACGAAATTTGTCATTTGTGGGTCAAAATGATAAAAACTTGTGACTCACAATTTAGGAAGAAATAGGGATTTGATGTGTGCTGCAAGAACATGTTGTAATCAGCCTTTGAGAAGTACACTAATTGTATATGTGTTGAACAATCACAATATGCCCATAATGGTCAATTCATGGATGGTTTGTTTTATGTTATATATATATATGTTCAAAAAGTTTTGTTTTTCACTAATTACATATTTCCCACTTGTATTTTGAAGCTGGAATTTCTCTGTACAAAAAATGTAGGTATGTAAAATTAGTTGACAGTATTTCTCAAATCATGACCAATCTGTTATTCACCACGTAACTTTCTTAAAAATGGTATCGCCATGAAACCACAGACCGCTTTACTACAGTCCCAGAACGCATTGCAAAGAGAGATTTTTTGTTGCGGCAGTACATTTGTACTAAAAATGGTCTTGTTTGTGAGAACGTGAAAATGGCAACAATTTGTACAATTTTTTTTTTTTTTTTTTTAAAGTTTTTTGAACTCCATCATGATGTTAATTGACAAGATTTTTCAGCTGATCAAAATAATCAAAAATCTTGAAATATATTTATTGTTTACACAGAAGATGAACGGCATAGATATGTTATAAACTTTTGATGGGTAATATGATAGTTGTACAATGGAAATAGATAGCAATGATAACCTGTACGCTGTTTTTCTCATTAACTTATCTTTAGTGTACGTCAGACTTCAGGCATCAAAATTATTCGATATCTTGCCAAAAAAAAATGTTGGAGGGGAAGCAATAAGTCATTTCTAACATGTAGCAATATGCATGTTATGTTGCTCAGTCACTCTGTGTGTGTTTAAGGTGGTGGTGGGGGGGGGGGAGGGGGTGTCACTGTAACTGTGTGTGCCCATATGTATGTACATGTATGTATGTATGTATGTATGTATGCATGCATGCATGCATGTATGTATGGGTATGGGTGTGTGTGTGTGTGTGCGTGTGTGTGCATGCGTGCGTATTTATGTATGTATGTATGTATGTATGTATGTATGCATGTGTGCGTATGCATGCATGTGTGTATGCATATATGTATGTCATGTATGTACATGTATGTATGTATGTATGTATGTATGTATGTATGTATGCATGCATGCATGCATTTATTTTAACATACATATGTATGAATATGTGTATCTGTGAGATTGTACATATATTTTTAGATCTGTGTGATCTGTGTTTATGTATGGGAATTGTGATCATATATTGTCAAAGTACATATATACATGTATACCTATACATTATGAGACTATGTATCAATAGTCAGTCATCAGTTTGTTTCTAGGCATATTTCCCGGTGAATAGACCAACTTTTACAATTCTGTAATTTATACAGTGTAATAGGTTGAAATGAGAGAAGCCAGCGATGAAAAGAAGAAAAATGAAAAGAAAAAAAAAATATGAAGATTTCTTCAGTACATACACAACGTCTCATTGAAATGGCATAGCAATTAAAGTTATGCAGGTTGGTGAATAGAAGACATCGTTTTCATTGATACTTGTGACTGGTGGTTTTCAAGCATACCTACGATTCTACAACTGACTCACAATTTTAATAGGTCTGGAGTGTTCATGTACTGCTCTAGGATTAAACCTGACTAAATAGAGCTAGGAATGAGAGCAATTGTCAGGCTAAGCTTTCTTAAATCTCAGCAAAGTGTTGTTTGCAAAATTTGGCTAATTGTGGAGATTAGTAAGGGGGCAGGCACAGACATGACAGGAGCTAGGCTTTCTGTGGTTTGATTTCATGCTAATTTGTCAAAAACCTGATACAGAATCGTGGAAAATATGATAACAGTGTTTCTGTGAAAAATATTACCGAAGTATTTTTGTGTTTTGATTTTGATGTTGCTATTTTGAGATTCCGTGGTCTGATTTCATGCTAATATTTCTAAAAACTGATACAGAATTGTGAAAAATAGTGATTTTGTGGTAATTTTTCAAAAACCAGAATTGTAAAAAGTATGACAGAATTTGTAGGTTTTGATACAGTGCTGTATTTCTAGAGCTGGATACAGGATTTTGAAGAAAAAAATGAGATTTAAAAAAATTTGTGTCCTCATGTAAATACACGTATTTAACAGATCAAGAACAAATCTCAGCAAAAAAATAACCGTAGACTCGGATTTTTTTTTTTAGTAATGATTCGAGAATCAAATACAGGATTATGAAAAAGATAATGAAATAAAAAACACTTTGGCTTAATTTGCGGATCAAATATTTGATGAAAAAAAAACCCAACAAAAACTGAGATTTACAGCAAACCAAACAGTAATAAACTGAACAGAGACTGACGATTTATGTGAATTTTATGATCATTTATTATCACAAAGAATTACAACATTCTCAACAAAGTGAACAATTCTAAAAAAATGTAAAAAAATACCATAAAATTCAATCACCTCACTAACATCGTATGCTAAAGGTCACAACATCGTTTTCACATAAAAATACAACAATGACAAAAAAAGAGAGAAAATAAATTACGGTGTCCATATTTTAGTACCGAATGTATATTGTCGTGTCTGTATAAAACAGTAGACACAATATGTATGCACATGTACGTACAAATTTTATATGTATTTCTGTTTTTTGTGAAAGAAACTCAGCATGTTCAGGTGTATTTTGGAACAAAAATGTGCGTTCTCAGATTTAGGCGGGAAAAATAGCACAAAATGTCGTACGGAAGGATTGTTGAGCATTGCTAAATAATTCATGGCATTAGAAGCTAAGTGTGAAAACCGCAGAATTCCACTGTAATACTGATTTTGTATTCTGGGGAAAATTTTGTCTCTTGATCAAAAAAATAGCCCATTTTCATTTTTAGACAGTGTTCTTTGAAGGTTGGAATAATTTGTAAAGTAACATGGTCATGTTAATGAGTAGTGTTTGGTCAATTTGGCTTCTGAACTGAATGTGAATGAAGGTGTAGGAAAAAAGGATAAATTTGAGGAAAGTCGATGAGAAGAACACACATGACATATATAAAACTGTCTTCTGCCAAATGGAGGTAATTACTGGAATGGATACAAACAGATTACCCTTTCTAGTTAATGTCTTAGACTATTCAGAATTTTGTCATTATTAATACATGCGAGATTCGTTGACGCACATTCTTTGCTAATAGCGGTGTGAGGTCTACCTTCTCTATTGTCTGTCTGCTTGCCCACTGCATAATAGGGTTTTTTCTGAGCCAAATTTAATGCAATTTGCAGCTTCAAGCAATTTCTGATATTATTTTCCATTTCAGTTGTTATTTCATCACTGGAGTACCATTAACGTACATTGTAGAAAAAAAGTCCCCTCTCATTTCTGTCATTGTGAGATACATTTTAATCACTTTGTTAAATACACCCAAATGCATCAGGTATATTACCGGGGAAGCTTTAAAATTGACGCTGCACCAGACATGGTTTTTAATCAACGTTATCCGAATAAAAAATGACTTGGAGACGTTTTTGTAAGTTGCCCACAAATTCAAAAAAAAGGAATGTAATTTCTACGTGCAGCAGAATTATGAAAAGTGAAAAAAAGGGTTTTATTTTAGCAAAATTTGTCAAGTTTATTAAGAATTGTGTTAATGTAAGGATGTAAAATCTCTGTAGACTGGCATTGTTTTTTTTTGGGGGGGGGGGTTGTCACACCCCTGATTGGCAGAGATTTGGAGGCTAAACCTAAGGTTCCTTAATAAGCACCAACAAATGACACATTGAGCTAGGGTGGACTGTTTTTCGACAGTGGTTAATGGTGTAATGTAGCTGATATACTGAGACCTGTCAATCATAGAGGCTTACTTTGATTGGCAGCTCGTTCAGATACTTATCTGTTGTGAGTAATTGGATAATTCTTTACCCGTCCTTTGTTAAGCTCTGTAATGCAGGCTGCCTAATGCACTCTTCTCCTATTTGTTCCACTGTGTAATTAGGCTCAGTTATGGTTCCCCTTTTGGGGGGCCTTTTCTTTGTGCCGCCCCACTCATTACCCACCATCAAATAAAGTTACAGGCATCAATACCATTCAAGTCATTTATACCCCAGTGGTATTATGCCAAAACCTTTTTTTTTTCCTTCTTTTGATTTGGATCATACGGGAGGAGTTTTACCAGCTTTGAAACAAAAAAAATGTACAACAGATCTGTTTCTGTTCAGTTTGATGGTGTTGGTGTTAGTGCCTAACATGAACCAAACAATGGCCTCTTATTTATCTTGACTCTGCCATTCAGTAAGACAGGGGGGACAGTTATTGTGCTGTGAGAAAGTGAAAAAGACTAAAAACCCAAGAAGAATCGAATTCACTAACACATAACTCCTATTAATTCAGTCACGTTAGTATTCAAGATCACTGAGATAGGATCAACAGAGTAGAGATTCAATGAGTTTCAGACTGTTTCTTCTATCCTCAGTGTATTTTTTCCCCAGAAGCTTTCACTACCTTTTTTTCTCACTTGTTTACTTAAGCAGTGAATAGAAAGTGGAGAAAGGTACACTTAATAAAGTAAGTTCTCCTCCTCTATTGACTTTAAACGTGCAAGAAATAAGCCTTATTAGCACCTTTTGAACATTTATATGTATGGGCTACATTCCAAAGTGTTAGTTTACACAGCGTTTTTTCATCTACCACCAGTATCACTTTTCATCAATGGCCCCAGACTCCAAACGTCTCCTGTCCCAGTATCTTTTTCCTAGACAGCTTTTCCCACCCGTCAAAAATTTTGTGAAGCTCTCTTTTTTTTCTTCTGCAGTTGCTTAGGGAATCGATGTATTTCAGAGTAGTAAGTACTAATTGCTACTAGTTTAGTAAAGAAAATACTGCAGCAGTAAGTGATCAACCTGACATCTTTTAGCTCCAGGAAAGGGAAGTTTACGTCTGTGTTACTAATGACTTATACATTTGCTTGAAATGCGTTAAAATGTGTACTCTTACTTGGCTATGTCTTCTCAAGCAAAGAGAATATGTTATATGTGAAGCAGTGAGCATAAGTCTGTGACTTTCAAGCCTGATCGCCATTAAAATACCAAACTAGTGGTCATTAAATTTTCATGGTATAAGTTCCAAACACAAAAGGTAGTGAAAAGGCAACATTGTGAAGCAAACGTACAAATCCTAGAAGTCAATCTGCCCCCCTCCTGTCTTCCATTGCCCTATAATGTGTGCAGTTGCAGTCATCCGCGCAGTAAAGTCTGTTTGGTCCTTCCACCTGTCAATCACACCGACTTTCTCTAAGAGACTAATTAAGACGTCATAATCCCAAATCTAAATGGGCCAGCAGCTCACTGTTGTTATTACAGGCAAACATAACATGTGCTACTCTCAAAGTTAGCCAAAACAATTGGGCACTCTTGAAGGGTTTTTTTTTTTTTTTGGCGTGGATCTTTCTGGTGGTCTCCATTCTAAATATAGAGAAGTTGAGTAATGTGAAACCTGCATTTCTAGCAGTGACAGATTGGGTTCGCCAACTTGAAATACAAATCATTATGTCGTATACAGTGAAGAAGTAGGCAGTTGTAGAGAGTTGACATTTTCAAGTACAAGTCACAAAATAGAGTCAGAAAATGTTATCAATTAGAAGTATTTGTGGGAACATTTTGTTTTGCCAATTGATTCACAATCAGAAAGTACAAGAAGAAGAATTTCATGAAAAACTTATATTTTCGGGCGATTTTGTCACCTTTTACATGATGATTATAAATTTTAAAATCTTTCATTCATAAATCTGCTAAATTTGCCAAATTTTAGGTTTTTTTTGAAAAGACAAATGTGCCTTATTTTGATTACTTTGATACATTTTTAAATCTCACCCATTCAGAATTGTGAATGATTTCAAAGCAGCCAATGAAAGAAGTACAACAAATGTATTATCCAATCACAGTTGTGTCTAATTTAAATTGACCAATGAGAGCACAAGGAAGTGTATTAACCAATCAAAGTTGTGTATAATTTCAAACTGACCAATAAGAGTACTGGCAAATACTAAGGTACATATATTTGTCTACATGATTTTCAAGTTATGCCCAGTGTAAAAAAAAAAAATTGGCAAAATGCATGAAAATCGTATAGAATATCAATTTGTCCAAGGCTGAGTTTTCTTGTCATCAAATTTAATTAAATCGATAACGGTCATTAAACCTGGAATTAATTATCAGAAAATAGAAATAAACAACACAAAAATTGAACATAAATGTTTGCAGAGAAATTAGCAAGGAGTGTGTGTTTATATATATATTGTGTATGTATGTATGTATGAATGTATGTATGTATGTATGTATATGTGTGTGTGTGTGTATGTATGTATGTATGTATGTATGTATGTATGTATGTATGTATGTATGTATGTATGTATGTATGTGTGTGTCTGTGTGCATGCACACATGGATGGATGGATGGATATATATTATGTATATATATATATAAATTTATATATATATATATATATATATATATATGTATATATATATATATATATATATATATATATATATATATATATATATATATATATATATATATATATATATATATATATATATATATATATATATAACTCGGTGAGTATCAATCTGCTATAAGACAGTGCTCTATACTGCAGTGGCAGAGCGTACAAAAACTATATATATATATATATATATATATATATATATATATATATATATATATATATATATATATATATATATATATATATATATATATATATATATATATATATATATATATATATATCTTTGTGTGTGTATGTGTGTGTGTGTGTGTGTGTGTGTGTGTGTGTCTCTGTATGTGTGTGTGTGTGTGTGTCTGTATTAAATTTGGGTCACTAAATGTCGTTAAAATTTCATTTCTGACTTTCTATTGCTTGGGCTATAAATTCTGATTTAAGTATTGTCTCTGATAATCATACATGTTAGTTCTCTATTAGCTATGAAATGATCAGCTTTTTTTTTTAAGTCAATGAAATTCAGACAGTTTATTTTGTCAGTACTCTATAGTTATTTAAAGGTGATATATTATTACTGGGGTCAAATTTCTACATGTCAGTATGATGGAACAAACATTCAACCAACACACTATTCAACCAACACTCTATTTCAATATGCGCGATAAATTAAATAATTTTTTTTTTCATAAAAATAATATTGTCATTGAAGATATCAGTGGAAATACGATCTTTATCATAGTTGCAGCGAAATGATATTCTGGTTATTTTTTCTTTTTTTTTTTTGGGGGGGGGGGGGGGATTTGAATGAATTTAGTCTCATTTTATCGCTGTGCCGAGTCGGGATATTTAACAGTCTGAGGATATTGGAAACGAATTTGTCAGATATTTGTCAAAGAAATTAATTATGCAATATAAGGTAGAGGAAATGAGAGCTGTGAATTGTATGTTTCATTAATTATGATAGGTTGACTATCGTAACTGTATGTGTAATTTAAGGATAGCCCTTCCATCTCTTAAATATTTATAACTCACTTCTACCTATAGATAGAATGCCATTTAAACGCTACATTGTTATTTTGGCTACGTTTCAATTTCAAAAGCAGAATAAGGAATTTTCAATGTACGTGTGCTGTGTAATTAGATGTTATTCCCCAATATTTTTTCTTCGTTCAGTCACCGAAAATACGAGTGACCTAAGGGGCTTTTGTCACTACGAGTGACAAACCTTAGGTCATGAGTATTTTCTGGCTGAATGAAGAAAAATATTGGAGAATAACATAAATATACCAGCGCCAGTAATATCACAGAAAAACGGGGGAAAAGTAACGGTAATTTTGAATATTTTGACTCATATTTCGAACACAGCAGAACCGGTGACATAGACATGCGTTGTGACATAGATACATGTTGTCGTAACATAGAACGACCAGAGTATATATTCCATATTTTTTGTTGAGCTTGGCTCGTGCATGGCATAATATCTCTTATAGCTTTCAGTGTAGTTTTCTCCATTAGACATGAAAATACAATTCCAATGAGATGGTTCTATTTTACGTCAACACTGCATATCTATTCCAAAATCTTAAAAATTATGCTAACGAAATAGTTAAATTTTGTTTCCCAATGAAAATTTTAAATCCATGAACTGAAAATATTTCCCATTGTTTTCAAACTGGTCCGAAATTATATGTGATATTTATTAACCGAACAAAATATTCAAATGTACACTTCTAACTGTAGGTGAAGTTTGTTTGAGTGGAAAATTAGAATCAAAATATTTGGACTTTTCCAGACACTATACTTTCAAAAGAAAACAATTGGTTATGAAGAAGACAGATTCAGGCGGTTTAAGTTTTGCAATGAAGAATTTTTGTCCCAAATTTTTGTAAATATCGGAAATTGCACCAGAATTTGTGAATATAGAAATTTCGTGAAAAGTAACGGCATTTATTATTATTCCAACTGCAACTTGAAGAAAAACAATTGTGGAAATGAACAAGATGAATGATCTAAGTAGACTTGGTTTAGTTAGACAGTGATTACAACGTATGACTTTTATCAGTTTTCCTAATGATGGTTGAAATTCTCGTACGTACTTGTAGTGAGCATGTTATTCTCAAAAATGACATATTTTGTAGATTTACGAATTCATGTGATTATTGTGTCCAATTTCTTTTGTCAGTGCTACATTTCAGTGTAATATTCTACCTGTGTGATATATCACAGTGGATGTGTAGGAGCTGCGTCATTTAAAAACTGATGCAGAAGAAACGTAATTCCTTCGTATTTAGTTGAGACCCACCCCTCAAAACGAAATTTCTTAATGCAAAATGGGAAAATGAACGACCTGTCCTATGTAGCTACTTCATATACCATGACATTGATAAACACAACAAACTCAACTTGCATTCAAATTATATAAAACATTTTACTATCTCTGCAAAACATACTTTAACTTCAACTGAAAATTGTATTTACACATCAGTTTTTTAACGGCCCCACAGAGAAAGACCACATCCTAAATGCAAAAAAATCAGTACCCTTGTAACACAGATTCAGTACATGCTATCTGCTACTTTGCTACAAAAATAACCTTACAAATGTATACATGAAGTTTTAAAATAGCAACTACATAATTTGACCTCACCATGTATGGTTTGAATGTCTTGCAAGTAGACAGACATATACACACATGCATTATGCACGTGGGCACACAGGCATATATGTGCGCGGTTGTCGTTCTGTTCCATAACATTCAGATATATTCAGGTATTTACCTAATATGTCTTGCCTATAAATACCTTGAAAAAGAATTTTTATTCGAAACGTCGGATTACATCTATTTATATCTCACAAGTTCCATGTGCATTTCTCAGGCATATATGTATATACATACATACACACACACACACACACACATACATACCTACATACATACATACACATACATACACATACATACATACATACATACATACATACATATATGCATACATACATACATACATACATACATACATACATACATACATACATACATACATACATACATACATACATACATACATACATACATACAAATGTACACACATACACACACAGACAGACAGACAGACAGACAGACAGACAGACAAAAAGACAAAAAAGCAGAAAGACAAAAAGTAGGCACTCACAAACACAAAGATAGATAGCCATGTAGACATACAGACAGACAAATAGATATTCAGTCAGACACATGCTAAAGATAGACACACATACTTTAATAATAGCAAGGCATATAGTACCAGGTAGATAGACACTCAGACAGCAAAAATAGACACAGACAGGCATATATACATGTAAATAGACAGGCAGAAAAGACATACAGTGGAGGTAATAGGTAGTCTATACATACAGACAGACAGTGTGAAATACATACCGGAAAGTATCAGTGATATGAAAAGGGACGTACTGCACAGTTTCCAAAGGGTTTATTTCACCCAATAGTCTTCCATTCGTTGTACTCTGCTGGTCATGTGATATGTCATATTTGTTACAGCACCTTATACAAAACTCTTTACAGCACAAGATAGTTGAAAAGAATAGGATAGGTATTTGTCACAGAATGTTAGCCATACCTAAGAGGATAAACTTTTTTTCTAAAAAACAAAATTGCCAATTTTTTTTTTTTTTTTTTTTTTGAAATGGTGCGAGTTGAAAGACATTTGTATTTAATCTTTACATAATATATGCATACAAAATGCCCTCACATATAGTATATAATATGCAGAAAGGAAACAATCTTAATTACGCACATGAAGAAAACATTCTTATATGGAAATAACATAGCTAATAGAGATATACAAATATAGAAATGAAATATATGTATGTATATAAAAACTGAAGACACATTTACCTATGCGATATATATATAGAAAATTCTGCATGTTTTGTGCCACCTCTAGTATGGTATATTACTGTACAGAAATATGGTGTGTAGTGAGGAATTTGAAGAAAGTTAAAGTTCAATAATATCCATGCTAAGAGTAAAGTAAGAATATCTAGAAAGCATGTATTGATATTGAAGATTTGTTCCCGATCGGTATAATTCTTGTAAAGTGTAAATTTACAGGTACATGTATAGGATGATGGATGTCGTGCCTACTAAAATAAATTCACCTGACTTGAAACAACCTAGATTTGGGGTTCCTACTGTTCCAATGCATTGAACATTTCCTGGCGGACGACATGAACATCTACAGTCTCAGGTATCACGCTGTCTTGATTCAGAGCTCCTACTGTCGGTCACAGGTCAAAGGTCAAATATACATGTATAGGTGAAGAGGGATGCAAACGAATTCATAGTAGGCTGTTTTTTTTTTAAATCAAACTTTTCAAAAAATGGAATAAAAAGTGACCGAGGAAAAAATCTATGCGTGCAGAAATCGCAGGACGCAAGAATAGAGAAATAGAGACCCTAATGATGTAGCTTATTTAGGAGTGAATATTTGTGAATTAATTATACAGAAAAAGTTTAACGTTGAGATTGGCGTAGAAGGTGACAAAATATATGAGATGAAGTAAAAGAATTGCCCAGTGGAGTGAATAATTGGTGTTCGCTGTATGCTCAAGCAAACTCATGAATTTTTAGTACCGTCGTCTTCAGTTGAGAGATGTTGGATCATCTCTCATGAAAAATAAGTCATTTGTGTAAATTGCGTCTTTGTTGGTCCAAGTATAGACTTTCTTTTCTTATCCTTGACCCGAATACAACTGGTAAAGTATAAGTTGACTTATCTAAGACTAAGTAGTCTAATAATATTGTATATTGTTTGCTTAGTTTAGTGAGATGGGGAACTGGTCAAGTGGACACAAAAGATTCTGTTTACAGCATAACATCATATGCCTGTTGTGTGTGAGATTGTTGAAAAGTCAGTTTGTGAACTGGAAGCTGAGGAGTTCTGTATTTCACAGGCCAACTCTTTACTATTGAGATGTTGTGCTCTGACTTGGTATATCTGTCATTATTTTAGAAGGGTAACCGTTATTTGAAAAAAAAAAACCTGAGTAATTGTGAAGCGTTTTCTTCATATTGCAGCCATATTGTTGAATGCACGTTGGCGCAGATGTGTCAGTGCAAACACAATGCAGATAGCACATTACGTTTTACCTCAACAATATAGCAATAGAGCTGTAGCATATTGTTGGAAAAACGTTGTGTTGCCACCACCTTTGTGTGGCTGTTTACAACAGACAAATGCCTGCAAGCTATGTTGAAATACAGCCGTGGTTTTTTCAGGGGAGTACAAAAGGCCGTCTGAGCAGTGCACGGATGTTTCATGGCTTATAGCTACAATTTGCAAACAAGGATTTGTGCATTATTTCCACAAATCTCCCCATTTTCAGAAATAATGGAATGAGATGTGTGCGTGAAAGGAAAATTGAAAACAAATCAAACATGCCCACCCTCTTGATTTACTGAATGTACACAAACTGAGGAAATGAATATTTGATACATATTGGCAAAGAAAGTCAGTCATACCAATACCATAATGGCGCTTGCTGGGGAGGCAAAAATTAGTCACGAAGTTTGAAGATTTGTGGGTCTCTGTCTTAGGAAATGTTATACATACTAATTTAAGAATAAAGACCTCATCTGACCCAAAACAAATGTATCATAAAAATCCAAGACCAAATTTTTCAGATATGAGATGAAATCTTGCCTCTAACGGAAGATGAAATTTGCTGATGTTTCTGTCTTTGTGAAATCTTGATTTAGATATATTTGAAAAAAATTTGGTGTCGTTGTATATGTACTTGTGCATTTGATTAGTTTCTATATTTCTGAAGAAATTCTGTTGAAATTGAGAACATGACACGACGTTTATAATTATGAAGTAAAATAACAGACCAGCAAATTTATAAAACTTACATTAGATTGTCTTTTGTTTTTTATGAAGATGACAATTTTTGCAATGTAATTCCTCATCATTGAAATGGTGATTTGGGGTTTACCACTACAGGAAATATTTATGAATACAAGTATTTTTTAGGTATGTACACACTGTAGGATTACCATTCTAGTGTATAAAAGATGAAAAAAACAAGCAAACATGAAAATGTACAGAAAAGACCAAAACCGGGTAGAGCAGTGTAATGAAAGATGATACATCGCTCCCCCCTTTCACATTTAACATATTTACCTAGAGGGGATTATGATACATTGACGGTTTCATTTTACCATTACCATTATTTACTTACTGTATTAACAGATCACTTTCCCCGCCAAAATTTGATTGTCAAAATTTCTTTATTTTTTGTCAAATTTTTTGTATATTTATTTTTTATTTTAGATGAAACTCAGAAACACAACTCTTCACAAGATGATATAAAAAATTTTGCCACAAATTTGATCAATTTTATGAAAAATTGCTATTTTTTGTAAAAATCTGCCAATTAAAAAATCATTCAAACTGACCTACCCAGTGTTATGAACAGTTTAACAGTTCATTGGAAATAATCATGAAAGAGTAGCAAGTTTTCCAAAGTTATATTTGTCAAGATAGAAAAATAGGAAAAGCAGACAGTTATAGTTTTGACTATCTGCAGGAGAATCTCATGAAATGACTACTGCAAAATGTAGAAAATTTTAGTCTTGGCATTTGATATCCGTCATTTACCATTTCCTATCCAGTACCCATACAAGTTTCATCTCCATCTACTTTTATTCCCATGGCATTTACTCTTTTTTTTTTGTGGACAACTATTTTATGATGATGTACAAAGCTAAGTAGATGCAAATGGAGACAGAAATATCCAAATGTATATTACTCCCCAAATTCTCCAAAACGATCGAAAATATTGTAGTCTGTCATACTTCCTTCCATTTTGAATACCAATTTAATTGATCATGAATCAAAGATTTAAAAAAAATGCAGACATTTTTAGTGATGTAGATTTTTTGATGCAGATTTCCAGGAGAGAATCTGATTTTCCCCCCCAGTTTTCTAGGTATGCCATTGGAAAGCAGTAATCGATAAAGCATTGTTTGCCTAAAGGGACCATTTCGTACATCTGCAATAAAATCCATTGAGTATCCACCTTCCCTTTCTGTTATCTGAATAGAAAGGCAATATTTTGAGAAAGAGGTACGTAGGTGGTGGGATACGACAACAAAAAGGTGGAGACACTCAGGAGATCGAACAAAAAAGGCTGACATATCTAATCAATAGCTTCAATTAAGAGGGTGACTAGAGGCAGGTAGTGAAGGAAATGGTTGACGAGTTAGGTACTTCCTTTCATTTATCACTACACAATGAATGCCTTCAGTTACAACATTCCTACCACAGTGTTAGATATTTATTGTTTGACGATGTTGTCAAATAATTTCCATATTCGTTTGCTTATTTTGATACAAAGTTAGTCTCTAAGAATAATTTGAACACCCTGGACCAAAATCGGCCAAATTTTTTTTTCGCAAAAGTTGTAAATTTGTAGTTAAATTCATAAAAAAATATTAGACTCTAACATTTTGACAACACAGCAAAATATATACAGTGGTACATGTAGTTGTTTACTTGTGTAAAGTAAACGAAAAAGAGATTAATTTTCCAGAAATTTTTTTAACAAACAAAATGACTATGATATATATTTGATGAGTTTGTCATTGACAGGAAAACAGATTTTAGAATGAAAATCTACATTTCATGCCGAAAGATGAGAAGTGAATTTTGACAAATTGGTGCTAAGTTAGCCACATACACAGTAAATAGAATTGTGAAAAGAAGTGATTTATATTATTTTAGTAGAAATAATCATGATTTACACCATTGGCATGATAAATTGAGCTTTTTGTTTAAGGCATTTCTTTGTGAATTACTTAGGAGGTGTAAAGGTGCACCCACAAATTATGACAAATTATTCCGGATACCATTAGAAACCACAGATGTTTGTATAACTTTGCCAAACACATACCCACTGGAAATTCGAAAAAAATGAGAAGAAATTAAAAAAAGAGTGGTGAAAATAGATCCACCAGAGTTTTCTATATATGTATCTTTCTCTCTTTTAATAGGTTACTGTATGGTACAGCCCCAGTAGCTTTTCACTATTTTTGGCTATTTTTATCATGTCAGCGAATATACCAAGCTGATGCTAGAACTAAGCAATGATCTTATTCATGTGTTTTTTCGTGGGAAAAACGGTCTGTTATACTGAGGAGGTGTTATCGTTGAATACATAGTCTTCCATATTCTGAACTGAAGCAGTAAAAAATGCATAAAAATATTAATCACTAAAAGATAAGCTAATCTAAAACATAGTTTTCTGTATAATCTGAACTAAAGAAATCAAACATTTAAAAATGGAAACAATTTGTTACAAGAATTAGATGGTGAAAATTAAATATACATGTATTGTCATTCATATTCTGAATTGGAGCGGTCAAAATTATGAATAAAAAACTTATGAGACAAAAATCAAAAACTGACATAAAAAATGTCAAATGAAAAAAAAATGTTCCAAGATGATGAAAATGAAATATAATGTCATCCATTTTCTGAACTGGAGCAGTCAAAAATGTTAATAACAAAAAACAAACAAACAAGAATATCAAATACTTCATCATCCATACGTACAATTCAGCTGCAGTTGTCAGAAATGATAAAATATGAGATAAAAATATTAGGCTTTATAGGATAACCAGACAGTGGATTTGTGTCTTAACCTTTGGTATCTCTTAACGTGTATTAATTATATTGTTAATTGCACAGAACAGATGTGATAATTACTTATCCGAAGAACAACTGAGTATAGCTGGTACAAAAAGAAAATACCCGTCCTCGTACTATAATTATATCACATTATGAATTTAAATAGTTATATCAGATTCTCCAAATTGTGCCATAGTTTGGCAAAGACAAATAGTTTTTTACATCGTATAAAAAACGCTGTTCACGTAATTGATCTGGGAATTTGTATGAATGGGAGAAAAAATAGTGTATGTTGATTAGTTTGGCAATGTTACAAGTTTGGCAGGGAAGTATAAATAGGGTAAAGTGAAGGGTCTTGGAGATGTACTTCTTTTGCTGTGTGGTTCATACTCTCAATTCATTAGAAATTCTAGAGAAAGTAGAAAAAGGCAAGTGATCTGGCTAATTCCATCCTAATCAAAGGTACCCATCAATTCCTGTATTGAAAATCTCTGAGCTGACTTTTTGTAAAGTGAAATTGAGTCTCTCCCATACTTGTCCAATTACATATAAGTATGCAGAAAATGAATTACTCCGGCTTGTTCTATTTATCCGTACTAGATGAAAACCATTCATACACTGACGATATCGTGGCCTTAGGAATTAGAGTTATTAAAAATGGGTCGCGCGAAAATTCATATTGATGAGTTTGTTGATGTGTATATACATGCGTTTGTGTTCACCAGCAGTTTTATAGATGCACTCCCTGAATATTTCAGAACTGTGGGTTTTCACTCTAATGTACGAACATTTTTGCAGTGTCCGGGATGAATATTAAAAAGGTCACCAGTTCTAAGAAGTTAGCTTCCGGGCATAACTTAGAAATTCATAACTAGTAGATTCTACCATATATGTATATATGTTCGTACTCTTACTTTCGATCAAACTGTATCCATCGAACACAAGTCTGAGCCACGCTTTCTACTTTTTATGTAGTGTCGTCAATGATTTCTGCAATAAATTAGTACAAAAAATGGCTTGCCCTTTGGTGCCATCAGTGATTGCGCATTCATAAAGTTATTCTTTCAGTAGAAATCTTAATTCATCCCTCAGAGAGTACTATGTACATACATTAAGTTATTTAGGAAATTGCATACAACTTTGCATGTTGCGTCTAGTAGAGATGGAGACATACCAATATTTGATGGGATGATAACTGACATATTATGCATGGATATCCCTCCAAGTACAAATCAGGTTTCCGGGAATGTTGTATGTTAATCTGCATAAAGTGATTGGGAAGAGAATCTTACAGGAAAAATGATGATATTCCAATTGTCTGATATTGCTCATAATAGGGATCAATACAGAAATGTTGACACAAAATAAAGTTGTGCCCAAAAAAAGAAAAGTTTTAATCTCTGAAACGGGAAAGTTCAGAAACTGAAAGATAGCATACCCTGTGTGTGTAGATGATTAGTAATATAGTATTAAGTTATTCCTACAATCTCAAAATTTTGTATAAAAAATCAAGTCTTGCACTGAAATATAGTATATTTTACAACAGAAAATTCATAATCCTCTGCAACCCCTCTAATTTGGAAACATAAACTAACAAAAAAAAAGAAGAGTTTTGTTGAAAATATTGGATGTTACGGTAGTAGAGTTGTTTGAGAGTACAGTAGTACCAAGTGGTATATATATATATATCTATAGTACAGGTAATTGTCATTCAACGGATGTCGTCCAATGAGCATTTGATATACATAACACTGTATCATTTTGCAGTGATGTCTGACTTGCAGAGATGCCACGGACATGATAAAAACCAAGAGCCAGACAATTCCCCATTTGTTTCTGTCTGTATTCCCCGTCTGTCTATACCCATGACAAGTTTCACCAAATTTGGTGCATGAGGTATCGGGCAATCTACCAGAAATATCAAGAATGTAAATTGTGATTGATAACATGGCCACACCCACAATAAAACCCCTGGTTGTATGTCTTTATTACTCAAAATGAGTTGTTTTATACCAGTACAGTAGTACCCAGTACTGCAGTCTTACACAGAGTGTTACATGTACATATAATGACATAGCCTCATATCTCACACCTCATATCATCTCTAATATACAAATGCTATGTATTTCTCCCCAACCAGCAAATGTGCTGAATTTGTTTCCATATTTTTACCAATATCTTTAATTTCTCCATCTTCCAACCAATAAACTAAATTTGCCGTATCTTCCAACCAAAGTATTTTATTTTCCCATATTCCAACCAATAAACTAGATTTGCCGTATCTTCCAACCAATGTATTTAATTTTCCCATATTCCAACCAATAAACTAGATTTGCCGTATCTTCCAACCAATGTATTTAATTTTCCCATCTTCCATCTGATCAACTAAATTTGCCGTATCTTCCAACCAATATTCTTAATTTTCCCATCTGCCAACCAATAGTCCAAATTTGATCTATCTTCCAACCAATGTATTTAATTTTCCCATCTTCTATCCCGATAAACTTAATTAGCCCCATCTTCCAACCGATATATTTAATTTTCCCATCTTCCAACCGATAGACTAAATTTGCCTTATCTTCCAACCGATGTATTTAATTACCCTATCTTCCAACCAGTCTGCTGAATTCCCCCAGCTTCCAACCAATGAAAACCAAAGTATGAAATATTAAAAGAGAGTAGAAGATAATGTAGATGTTCTAACGTGTAGTTCTATGATTCTAACATGATAATTTAGACTTGCCATGTTTTGACTTTGCTTGTTTAAATCATATGTTTTTTTCAGGTCATATAGATTATTAGGTACTTGCACCAAGAGGCGTGATAGATGTATAGATAACTACACATCACAACACTGCCACATTTACCGCCAGTCAATGTCAATCTTCTATCCACTGCGATACATATCTGTCAACAGTTCAACAATATTTTCACAAATTCTGATAAAAAAAAAATTCGATATTAAATTCAGTTGTTTTGGGAGAAATATATGTATTTGGTATCAATTGTTTCTGGATAATTAGAAATTTTGAAGTTAGTTCGTTAAAATTAGGCACATGCGCACAAATATGCAGACATGCAAAACAATACGACGTTACTACAAACCACCTATCTGATATGATGCTGCTATAAGCCATGGCCATAAATTCCCTAAATCTGATATGCATGGCTGTTAGGAAGACAACAATATCCTGAAACTATTAGGGAACGAGATGAAAAGGTATAGTGGAGACTAATCAAGGCAGAAAGGTGATCAATGACCATTTTACAAAGTCTGACAGCGTACTCCCCAGGGTGGTATATTTTGCTATGAAATTGTCTTCTTGCCACTCCTACATTAGCGTGTGAAATATTCCACTGTAGTTGGTCCAATAACCCCATGCTCTGTCTCTCTGTCTGTCTCTGTCTCTGTCTGTCTGTCTGTCTGTCTGTCTGTCTCTGTCTGTCTGTCTCTGTCTGTCTCTCTCTGTCTGTCTCTGTCTCTGTCTCTGTCTCTCTCTCTCTCTCTCTCTCTCTCTCTCTCTCTCTCTCTCTCTCTCTCTCTCTCTCTCTCTCTCTCTCTCTCTCTCTCTCTCTCTCTCTCTCTCTCTCTCTCTCTCTCTCTCACACACAATCCCTGTCTCCCTTTTGCATCAACCAAGACAGATTTTTGTAGGAAATTAATGACTGTATTGATGTGAGGATAAAGCAAAAAGGGACACCTAATCAGGGTAACTAATGAGGTGTATCTAACGTTTCATTTTTGTGAAATGTAAATAGTATTTTCCTAAAAGCATCTGATATACAACCATAAACTAATGTACTTAAAAGAATAACTCTACAGTGGCACTGAACTAAACAAATATTTTGCAATGTAAAGGGTCTCCATTGTATTGTTTTGTTCAACTTTTAATTCAGTGTTTCTGTAGTTAATTGTGTTAACTTGATATCACAAAAAAATGGGCACACAGATAGAAAAATGGACAAAAGAATAAGGAAATGATAGTGCATGAAATTATATTTATATCCTGCCTTTTAAATTTTTTTTTTCAATATTTTTTGTTCGTTTTGATATTTAATATTCTGTAATTATTTATGATATTAGACTTCCTGCCTCAATTCGCTGAAAATTGGTTATTTTTAGAGAAAAAAAAATTGGTGAGAAAACACGAATTTAGGTTGTAATTTCATAGAATTTTTTTTATTTTCATAATTTTTAGTAACAGAATAATAACTTCTGTATCAATTATTTGCATGATTATCATCTTTTTATTTAATATTTTTATTATAATCTATGACTTCATGAGTTGATGTAGTTAACGGTAAGTTTTTAAGTCATCTTTAACTGGAATAGCTTCAAGGTCAGTTGAGATATATATATACAACTTTCATGTGTTCTATTTCCCATGGTGTCTCTTTTCCGTGCAACGTATGTCGTGAGTTCCAATTAGAATTTTGAAATTAGATTTATTCTTCATCAACGTTATGATTTTCATGGAGTCAGTCTTTTCACAGACGTTGTTTGAAAATTGATGCAAGTATTCTTTGTTTATTTGTCCTCGGTGAAAATGTTCCTTTTGTGTTGTTATTCTGTGGCAAATTAAGAGGTTCTACTTTCATGCTCAATTTATGAAAAAGAATGAGAGAGGAATAAGATGTCACTGATAATAAAAAGAGGAGGAATATGACCCCGAGTACGGTACTGTGTTTATGACCTCAAGAGACCACTTTTCTCAGACTTCACAGTCAAAGTGTTAGATTCTAGCATAGAGTCCATATTTTTGCTATTTTTACTGAAGGAAAATTTTTTACCCAGATTTTCCATGTATCTGTCATAAAAATCATTGAAATCAAAATCCTAGCAAAATTAGTGAATTATTTATCACAATGACCTTTTAATATATATTCCTTACTTTTTCAGTTTTAGTGTTTTTGCCAAAGATACATGCATTACAGAAATCGGTAAATTCTACTCTCATTCTTTTGTGATTTAGAAATTTATACATAAATAAAATTTGTCCGATTTTCGTGTGTTTAATCTATGAGTTTAAAATAATTTTTACCAGTGTCACCTTCCAAAATTGTTGAGAAACAAACAGAAAATGAAATAAAACTATTAGATATTGCGCTACTAATGTCCGAAATTTACTAGACTTTCCCTTGACTTTTTAACAAGGGCTGCCTTTCAAAATGATCAAGAAACGTGCAAAAAAATGAGAGATCTGCTTCAATTTGTATTTCTGCATTATAAAACTGTGCAGCAGAAACTCATGGCAAATAATGAGCATATTGGGATATCTTTCCTGTGACCTGAGATTAGCTTTTACCACGGTAGATGGGAGAGATTTCAAAATAAAGGAAAAAATCACAGAAAGTAAAATATAGCATGTGAATGGCTGGCATGGAAAGTAAAATTCACCATTTGACGTGAATATAACGAGATTATCTGTCAATACCACAACAACCTTTGCGACCAGTTATATTGTTGGTGTGAATGCAGCACTGTTCGGAACACAAAACAACACGATTGTAATCATTAGCTGACGCATTCAAAGTGAGAAACATGCTCCCCTTGTTGAAGGATAAATTTTGCCATAATTCTGAGTAATGGGGACACACTTAACGTGACAGACAGGCATAAGAGTCTCTCCACCAAGATAAATATACTGTACTTGAAGTGGTGTATCCATGCCACATTCCCAGCGTGTTCAACTCCTATACCTTGGTAAACTCACTGTAAATTGATTTTGCAAACGGTTTCGGTTTTCAATATATTCTAAACACTAAATATCAGTATTTGAGGCCCGCCACCTTTAGTGTCAGATTTGGCTAACAAAGTTTAGATACTAAGTTGAGGATCTAATTTTAGTACTAACAAAGTCTGTTAACTTGGTGAAGCCAGGAATTGTATTTTAGGGGAATTGTTTTAGCTAAAACTAAAATCAAAATTCAAATCTTTCTAAAGAATGTTGGAATTGTGAATTTATATTTAGTGTTTCAGCAGAATTTAGTATTTAAAAAATCAACTTATTCCAATGAAAGTTGGGACTGTGAATTCTGGTTTAGTTTTCAGCTGATTTTAAAACAGGAAAGCAATTATTAAGTAAAAAATCAACTTATTCCAATGAAAGTTGGGACTGTGAATTCTGGTTTAGTTTTCAGCTGATTTTAAAACAGGAAAGCAATTATTAAGTAAAAAATCAACTTATTCCAACGAAAGTTGGGACTGTGAATTCTGGTTTAGTTTTCAACTGAATTTACATGTAAAAAAAAATATAATTTAAGATTAAAAACAGCTTATTCCAATGAATGTTGGGACTGTGAATTCTGGTTTAGTTTTCAGCTGAATTAAAATTAGAATTTAATATAATTTCAAGTATTTACAGAGAATGCATCATACAAAATATTTATTTTTGTGATGATTTTGTGTGAATAAATGTCAAAAGTTCCATATGCAGCCAAGTACAAGTACTTTGTTATTACATTCTTTACTATTTTGCCATTGTTATGGTAATCGGGATGTATGAATGACATTATAGATCTTATCACTAGGCGACTAAATTAAACTTTGACAAGACTCGGTATCACACAAGTGTTTTATTGCTGAATCCAAAAAAAAAAGTATTCAATGATATTATGTCGTGTGTATGTAAACGTAAAGTTTCTGTAGAAGAAAATGTCAGGCGATTATTGTATGGTCTTACTTGTGAAGCCCTTGTATGATCACTACTAGTAATTCTAATGATGCTACTAATGATTCATATACTAAAAATATCTTTTGATGACAATATATAACTTGCAGGCCAAATTTATCATTTCATACTTCACATATTTCGGCCATTTCATCGACTGTGTTGTTTTATTGCGAGTAAACAAGATGATGGTGAACTCTATATAGAATGACCCTATACACCGTTTTGGTATGAGATGAAAAATGATCCGAGTTCCTTTTTTTTTGTATGTTTTATCACGGATTGCCTACTTACAAAAAAGGGTTCATTAAATTACCAGACACAAAATGTACCAGATTTCCCCTTCTTTTTGACCAGACAGCTTCAGCTACGTCTAACTTTTAAAAAAAAAGTGAAATAAATTCTTTTTTTGTGTGTGTATGTGCTGGAATACATCACATTGTCTAATTAACATCCAAAATAATTAACATTGTTACACACTTTCATTCTATAATTTGATCATTTTATGAATACTGTTTGGACTAATTTGAATATACATTATTGTTATGCAAATGAGTAATGATATGTTCGACTTTGAAAACCATGAACTTGACTTGAGGTTCAATATGTCGCTGTAAATATTTCCTTTCTTTTGTGTGTAGCTAGTTCACGGTTGACATGGGACTGCGCAGAATGCAATTACTATTACGAACTCCTAGCTCTATGTCATCCTTATATGTATTATAGGGTTTACAGGTCAATTTGCTAAATCAGCTTTATAGTGGAGAAACAACTAAGCCTCTGAATAAGATTTCTCATTTCGATAATCAGTGATTTTTTTTTGCAAGTATAAAAGTATAAATCGTAAATCCCCCCCTAAAATGAACAAATCTTCGTTTCAAGAGTAGTATGTAATCTTGAAATATGAGTGGGTAAGATTGCAATGCAAATGTGAAGTATCAGGAATGGATTCATCACAACGTAAATGTTGTTGTTTTAATGTTAGACAATATGTTTTAATGTTAGACGGTATTACAGTATTATGTGGCTCGATTTATATTGTACATGCAGATCCTACAACTTCTGTTGGTTTTGATTTCCTGAAGTCGTTAAAAAAATCAACAATTTAAACACACATAGTCGCCAGGATCGGTACTCTCAATATTATTGCCAATGACTGTTTACAGTGTATGTTGTAGTGAAGTGTGCAAACCGTCATCAATTTTTAGTCATTCATTTTCAGAAATATTAGTATTCCAGGCAAAAACTCTCTACTCAATAAAAAGCATGGAAAGATACCATAAAAGTCAAAATTGTCATTTTCTAGCAATTGCTCATGAAATCATTTTCGTTCAATTGCATGTATACAAAACGAGATATCTTTGTCACTTTGCCTGCCTGGTCAGACATGATCCCTTGAATGACTAGGATGTTCTCCTTAATTTCAGCTCTGTCATTTATCAGTGTTATTCCAAAATTTGCAAATTTCAACTTTTACTGCATGAGAATTACCATTTGTGTATTAATCTCTCGTTGCCGCGCACAGGCTCGATTAGTGATCTCACATTTTAAATGGGGTTGTGTGGCTTCTAAAATCCCAGAAAATGGCATACCAGTCTCTCAGGACTGGATTTTTTATTACTTAATCAATCGAAAATAGGCCAATTTGAATTTTCATTAGTTACAGGTTTATATTGTGGTGTATGAAGTAATTTGTGTGCGAGGACAACTTCCATTTTTTTTGAGGGGGGAGGAGTGAAACCATAGCAGTAATTGTCAGAAATAGATGGATGATTTTCAAATCATCCAAAATGATACTTTTGTGGGGGTTGGGTGGGAATGAAACCTTACCAATGATGAGTGTCAGAAATAGATAGGTGATTTTGAAACCATCCAAAATGATATTTGGAATGTCATTTGCACATGCAGCAATCTATTGGGTTATGTGTTATTCACGTGTGGTGAGATGTGTAATAACCATCGCACAAAGAGAATGAAACGTCTCAATTTGTTAAACAGACAGGTATGGTGTCTTCATTTTCACATTTGGTGTTGGAGTCAACCAGAGAAGCACTGGTTTGCAGCTTAGACTTGAAATGGAGTCAGTAACAAAATAACAATACCGTACCTACATAAGCTGTATTCATACCATTTATATTTTTGGCCCTTTTTGACTATTTTGTGTGAAAACATTAAACCAGCCAAGAAAGTGAACTCATTAGATGTGTATTCATTGGTATGGTGACTCATTTTATTCTGCTGAGAACATATTAGGTTTTAATTAACCCAGCTTCATTTCTCACTATTTGAGGGAACATAGCTACATTATCAATTTCTTGATTTGTAGTACAAATGACAAAGCCAGTCATGCATATAGATGATCTCTGAGTGTCTGTCTGTCTGTCTATCTATCTATCTATCTATCTATCTGTCTGTCTGTCTGTCTGTCTGTCTGTCTGTCTGTCTGTCTGTCCATTCGTCCATCTGTCTGTCTATCTGTCTGTCTGTCTGTCTGTCTATCTGTCTCTGTCTGTCCCTCTGTCTATGTCTGTCTTTCGACATGTCATCACATCAGTGCACATTTTTGCACTGATGTGACGATGTCTGTCTGTGTGTCTGTCTATCTGTCCGTCTGTCTGTCTGTTTGTCAGTCAGTCTTTATATTAGAGCATCTTTCCAATCTGAGAATGGTATGCAGCTTTAGAATGTTGTGAGGTTGTCGGCAGAAAAATTCTTATTTATTAAGATCTGATAATTTGTCTACAAATTATGTCAGACACAAAAAAATGGTGAAAAATATGAGACTATAGAAACTTTGATGCCTCAGAATGATGCAAAATTTGAAGACTATATTCATTTTTTTTAAAATATGCAAATTATGAAAAATACAGATAATTTATTGCTTATTAAAAATTATGATACAGTTAAGAAACTGTCCACAAAGGTAGTCTAAAGGTACCCTCAGTAAGAAATTTGCATATATGTAAGGTGTTTATTATGAGAACTAAAAAAAAAAAAAAAATCACAACCAAAGGAATCTACAACAGATATTCATGTAACTTTTTGTACATACTGTGTTCTCCCCTGAAAATAATGACAAAACAAACATAATTTACATAACAAAAGAATATATTGCTATGTTAATGTTCTATGGTAGTTGAGAAATCATACTTGTCGGGTGGAATCCATTATCTCAGAAAGGCTGTGGGAGAAACCTGAAGTACTGAAGAATAAATTTAATTTTTTTGAAAATAGAGTTATGTAAGGGGAGCTAATAATGAGGTTATCTAATTTTCCCGAATTTATCAATAAATATAACAAATTATCAACTTAGCTTCAGTGCCATTGGCACGAAAGGGATGTATTTAGATTATCTGAGAGAAAAAAATGATAGAAAAAGAAATTTCTAGTTGTAATCCTATTTTTTTACTCAAAATGAAGTCAGAGGAATTATTTTTTTATTTTTTTTAAAGTCATTTGTAGAATTATAATGAATATGTGCGAGGACATTAACAGAAAGAGTGAAAAATAAATGAACCAAGATGACAAAAAAATAAATGAACAAAGATAAGAAAAAAAGAAGCTAGACAAATAGTTAAACGTTGAAAGTGGCAACCACATCACCAATAAATCTATTTAACAAGCCAAGCAGTAAATCTCTTTACATTCAGTGAATTAACAAGTGCATGCGTCTCTCTCTCTCCCAAACAGATCTCAATTTTGCAGTTCCTTTAAAAGGCCATTTTTAGTAGTGGAATTAGTCCGGATAAAACAAATACTTGCCCGGTAAAGATATAGAACGAAAAGCTTCTCAGCATTATACTATAATCCATGAAGTCAGACAGCACTGACATAAATAACTGGTAGTGGGAAATTATCCCGGAATTACATAGAGAGGTGACACATGGAAAAGAAACGTTGCTGAAATTTAGGAATGCCAAATGAGAAAGAGCCCAAAATCTCTATTAAATGGTAGCTGGTTCAAGACAACGTGTGAACGTAGTTGTCATAAAAAAAAAAGGTACCTCAGGCGAGAAAACCGTTTCAATTAGACGAAACGTTATCTCATATTAAATATAGCTATACCTCTTTGCTTCATTTGCGTCTTTAGTTTTTGACTGTTCTGAAAAAATAATTTGTAATTTCTGACTTTTTTTTGTTAATAAACACGTTTGGGGTGGTTATTTACTTTTTTGTATTGCATTCCTATACACAGACGCATTGCAGCGACATCCTGTTCATGTACAATCACAAAATGTGGTGCTGTGTTGCGTTTTTGTTTGCGTTATTAGCAGTTATTCTGTTACGCAGTAAGACGTTTAGATGGGAGGAGAAATTGACGAATAATGGTGGAATAGTCCGAGAATGTTGGGAAGTCTCCCTGGGAGAAAAACATGGTACATCTTAGCCTGCCAATTTATTTGTGGACGTCAATTTTTACTTCCATCAGCCAGAGTTAGAGACAGCAATCACCTGTATCTTCTCTCTGTTTGTTGCTTGGATACCCGGAGTTTTGGATAATTTCTTCTCAGTACAGCCCATCGCTCCTGCTGAGCAATTCCAAATGCCAATATAATTTCCATTCCTTAACTGGAGACAGAAATAATTCAACAATGGCTCTTGGAAGCTTCATGCGCCATGCTGCTCTCCACAATATTTCCAAAGCATGAAATTGTCAATTTTTTTCCGTTCAATATTAAGTTTTCCAAGCTGTTCAATTACGAGAGAAACCAGTGATTCATTTAGGAAATTTTCTCTTTTAGAGAAAAATTTCACAAAATTAATTAATTTTTTACCCGAGTGATTACAAACTTTAATCAAATGGCTATAGCTGCAGGCAGCCTTTTAATCTTGGCTGTTATGATTAAACAGTCTCCAAATTCAGATTGAAATTAAATAATTTAGAATATAGACTATGGCTTGGGTCAGGTAAAACAGTCTAATCAGACGGTACTTTAATCTCTGACAAATTATTTATATTTTGGTGGGTGATTATCAACTTGTCTCACAAGTTTTCCATCTCGCAGTAACATCACCTCGTGCAGGTATAATAATGATGCAACCATTTTTTTTCTCACTCGGAGGGACAGCTCAAGTTTCAATATGTTTGCAGCCAGGGGCATGCATCTCTCTGACAGCATCAGCTATGTTGCTGCAAGTTATTTCCCCGCTAAATTGAAAAAATAAACGTAGCAGGAGTAAAGAATTTGATCTCAAGTTTATCATAATATTGTCTGTCTGTAGAAGAATACGAATCTCCCATTGAAGCAAAAACTGTTATTAGGGAGATACGTGAATAAAAAAAGTCAGAGACGTACTCACACATTCTCATGCCATGAAAGATAATATTACAACAAATTTGTCAAATGATATACTTGTAGTATGATATGCTTGTAAAATTTTAACAAGACTTTTATTCTTCATTAAAAATTTTACTTGAATTTACATTTTTTTGGGCGTTACGTGATACTTCGTAATAGTCTTTTAAATCTGTAACATGAGTCTCAATCTTATTGAAAATTTTGTTTGGATTTATAACAAGATTTAGTAAACAAGCTTATTTTTTTTAGTCAAGTGATGATACCTTTGTAGTATTTTTGTAAATTTTTAAAGTAATTTTTGCTCACTCGAAAATTTAGCTGAAATTATAAGAAAATGATGGTTAACCTGCAGATTTGATGTAAAAGTTGATGCAGTAAAGTTGACACAGACAATCAGTTTTTTGACCGTAATTCTGCAGTTCACATTGATAGTTCATACAAGTTATTAGTGTTGTACAATTTCCAGGCTGAATTCTACTGTCAATTTTTCCCGCCTAATAGTCTGTTATTATGCTTTGAGTAACACATTAATAGTGAAATCATAATTGATATTTTGAATTTGAAATAAGGAGACAACTATTTCTTTTGGCTCTTGCACTAAAATTAGACATAAATTCTCATGATCGTCTCCGTGAAGAAGAAAAAAATTAATTAACATTTAGAAGATTTAAATGGATTCTCTCCACAGGCAAACAATCTTTGTGCTCAGCGTAAAAAAAAAAATTACGTTTTGCCCCCAGGAAAAACTGTAAATTTTATCGACAAATGTATTCACTAATGTTTTATTCAAAATCATCCATCTATCCCTAATTCCTTTGCTACATGGTATTTTATTCGGAATGATTATTTTGTGTTGACTGCTTTTGCCCTAAATCTGCAGAGTATCGAAGGATTAGTCTAGTTGGTGCACATGTGGTGGGTAGAAGTTCAATAAGCTATGTCGTACGACAACACAGCTATAACGTTCGTAAAACCGAAAAGGCTAAATACAGTAATACATAATAATGCTCCTGACTTGCATGTTAATAAAGCCGCTAGGTTTATTCTTGTAAATAATCGCGAGTGTGCTTGGGGCCAATATTTTTGTAATTTACATAGTTTTACATTCATTATTCATCTTGAGCTGATTTTATGTATATGCTGTAGGCCAACTTATTTTCTGCAATGGAGGCTTTTTTTCATTAATAATTGAACACACTGACACTCTGGTGTGTGTGTGTGCGATCTGCTTGCTTACATTACAATTAGGAATCTATAGACGCTATGTGAGAAGCAAAGCTATTATTTGACTTAGCAAATTTGGGAGGCTTTTATACCATTGTCGTTTACATTTTGTGAGAGCTAATGGAGGAAGAGTAAAGGTTTTTGTGCGTTAATAGTTTACAGAAAATACAGCTGGAAACGGTGAACAATGAAGGTGTCATGTGTTTACTCAACGATATAAACACAGTTTACTTTTGGGACCGATTGTGTAAAACCAGGAAAAGGAAAAATCAGGGAATATTGCATTCCAGTTAAACGTTTAAAATTCACAATTGGAGTCTGTTCTCTAATAATGAATAAATGCAGCAGTCGTCTATGTTCTCAAATTAGACTGAAAATGGTAATTTTGATGTGATTTTTCACTCAAGTCCTGATTACATGCTAACGACTGTATCGCAGAAGGATCTCCTTCAAATGTGAATTTTTGTGTTGAATTTCCAGTGAATTTTATGAGGAAACTTTTTCAATGCTGCAAGAAATTGGTAATGCTCAATTGGCCATCTTTTCACATGTATGATGTAGAAAGCTGAAAAAATTCTGTTTCTTCCTACTTGGAATATTCCATTTCTTGATGGGGAGGGGGACAGTGATTCATGATGTACTTTGACAATATTACTAGCATTATTTTGAACATTATCTAAACTGTGCTTAGACCGTGTAAAGTGATATAAAACAGTGAAAGTTTTGTACTTTGTGAATCAAAAATGACTGAAAGTTGTGAAGGCTGTCTATTTTGTTAGAAAGAGATGCTTGTATTATGTGAGTAACAGCTGTTGAAGCACCTGTATACAAGTATAAAGACTTTTAGTACTAGTTCTACAAAAGTGAAATTTTTTGTTGTACCCTAAACACAGATATCACGTCTAACATGTTACTGGCAATCAAAACTCAACACACTTTCTTTTTGCGTACTTACTGTCTTACATTGCAGTTTTTTATTTTTGACTTGAAAATAAATAGAAACAAAATATGTGCATACATAGAGTAACCATAGCGACAGTAAGAATGACCACATGGAGCTTAATTACACAAACTGTTTTGCAAACAGGTCAATAACATAACATTTATCATGCAAGTTTAATAGTTATGTTGCTGTGAAACTTTGCAAGGGTGTTTTCTTTTTTAAAGCAAAGGACGGATTTTAAAGTCAGAGTTCTTGTACATATATAATTCAAAGCCAACTCCGACATGATCTGTATATGTTCAATAATTTGCCCATTGGATTTCCGGGCCACGGCTCTGGTACTTCTGTTGCATGAGATAGATTTTAGAGCCAGGATGTTCTAGTGCATTTTACAGAAGTTGACAGGCAAAGTCCTTATATTTGTGTAGCATCAGACAGACTACAGAGCTGGGGCTTTCTGGTGCATTTACAACAATATCAGTGGGCTCAGCTATGTTTGTAGCGATGGATAACCTTACAGCTAGGATATTAGTGGTTTTTTAGGGCAATGGATAGATTTCAAAGTAAGGAATCCGATATGGCAGATTTCAAACCTATGGCCATTTATTGTTTTCTAAAATGAATGACAGGGTTTTAATGATAAAATGTCATAACATAAAATAATGCCTGCTACCTAGTTAGAAAATAAACAAACAAAATAAGTTAAAAGTTATGCTGTAAAGAACACAAAAATGAGCAGTGGGTGTTTTTTTTTACTGAGTACATTTGTATAATCACATTTCCTCAGTGTTGAAAATTGTCCAATGTCTTTTGAGATCTTACAATTGTCAACATTATTATTTGTGAAAGCTCAATTCTGATTGGATAAACTATCAAATTATAATATCCAATCTCCATGTTGATTGGTAAAGCCTACAATTTATGAGTCCATATCCATCCTCAAAGCTGATTGGCTGAAATATATGAATTTTGATTGGCTGATATGACCAACGGCCTAAGGGATAAACTATTGAATTATAATACCATATCTAACCATAGAGCTGATTGGATAAACTATTGAATTATAATACATATGGAACCATAGAGCTGATTGGATAAACTATTGAATTATAATACCATATCCAACCGTAGAGCTGATTGGCTAAACTATTGAATTATAATACATATGTAACCATATAGCTGATTGGTTAAACAATTGAATGATAATACCTTATCTAACCTTAGAGCTGATTGGATAAACCAGCTCCCATGCTGATTGGTTGGTACTGATAACAGCTTCACTTCATTTTTATGAAAACAAAAGTCTGAAATGGTTGAATGATGACACCGTGATAAACTTATTGATTTGTATCTGTAATCAAGTACGTATAGGACAGTAATCATCCCTAGATTGATGTAGTCCTACCTAGATCAGATTACTCCGATCAGATTTACATACACTGATTACCTGTAGTTTATCTTCACATACACTTTCTGCAGTCTCCTTACGGTATATATATACTGTGTCTCTTAGTAGAAAGCTTGTATGAAAACTCATGAATAACGAAAAATAGAAACATTTGAAGAAAAAAAAAATGCAATTTAGCAAGTAATTCCAAATTTATGAAATGCAACATCCATTCGTTGTCTAGCCTACAGACTGTCACTACCATCCATGGTCATTATCACTGTCACAGAATACATTCGTAAAGTGGCCATATGGATTAGAATTTGGTATTTATTTTTAGATTTTTAATTTACAAAACAATTTTATCATGGCTTCCTACGTGAAAAATCAATGCGAAACAACATAGACCAAGTCTGTGTTTGTAACTCAATACACTGCAAAAAGCTAAAAAATGTGTAAAAATGTTTGTTATCGTACGTACAATAACAAACATTTTACACACTTATCAGTCTTTTGCCATTTATTGAATTACAAACACAGACTTGGCATATGTTGTTTCACATTGATTTTTCAAGTAGGAAGCCATGATAAAATTGTTTTTTAAGTTAAAAATCCAAATAAATACCCAATCCTCATCCACATGGCCACTTTAAACTGTGTATTCTGTACTAGTAACCACTACAAATCTCTGGGCCATTCGTAGTCCAGTATTCATCCGTTGTGCTTACAATCACACCTACAGCGTTCTGTTTACCATATATACATACAGTAACAAAAATATCATGAGTGAATGATCATCAACAGTCAAGCTTGAAGCATACCAGTGGTTATACTGACAATTTGTCTTGTCTAATGTAATGGATTCACATTATAACTTTATCAGTTAAAGGGACACTTTGAGGAAAACACAGGCTCAGAGACTTTGTAGCCTAAAGACATGTGTCGTTGGCCTTCAAATGTAGTGATCCTCCCTTAATTTTCCATTGATGAGTCTCTAGCCCAGAGACTTTGCTACATGTAGCTGGCTTGTCAGTGTTGTTTGTCAGAACATAGACTTACCTGGCTGGCTTTACAGTGTCATTTTCCTCTGAAAAGCCAGTGTGTTGTGTCAGCTAGCCAAGTCTATGGACTAAGCAGAACTTAGCAGTGCTATAAAGACTGTGGGCTAAGCAGAACTTAGCAGTGCTATAAAGTCTGTGGGCTAAGCAGAACTTAGCAGTGCCAAGTCTATGGACTAAGCAGAACTTAGCAGTGCCGAGTCTGTTGACTAAGCAGAACTTAGCAGTGCCATAAAGACTGTGGGCTAAGCAGAACTTAACAGTGCCATAAAGACTGTGGACTAAGCAGAACTTAGCAGTACCAAGTCTGTGGACTAAGCAGAACTTGGCAGTGCCAAGTCTGTGGACTGTGGAAAGTCCACAGACTTGGCAAGTCTGTGGAAATTGTTTCCTTGAGTTTATCTCCATCCATACATTTTACCATGCCTTTGTGTATGTCATCTTAATTTGGTATCAGTAAACTGACCCCAAAACACACCAAATAACCAATACTGTGTTCAGCTAAAATTAAAAACCTTTCAAAATTAGACATTTCATGATATTTCATTGAAGAAAGAATGGTAACAATGTGACTGATAGTGTAAAGGAACAAGTTTATGAAAACTTTATTTTTTTGTTCAAACTTTTGTGATGTAATTTGTATAAGGAGTTGAGGGCCATGAACTTAGATGAACTGCGTTTTGAGATGACAGCTGTATGCATTGTCAGATCTAAAGGATGAGTCGTGTGGGTGGGTAGCAGGCAAAATGAAACTCAGAGTACATCATTTGAATAGTGGTAACAGCGATAATAGAACATCTCTGCAGGCTTTAATCTCAATAAGTAGTCTCTAAAAAATTTGTCACATCTTGGCAAAATCAGGAGAAGGAGTGCGGCTGAAAATTAATTTTCTCACATTCCTCGTGTATAAATGAGTGCATTGAGATAAACATGGTCTCACTGAATGAATACATACTAATGTGGTCATGTTTTTCAGGAAGTCGCCACGCTCCAGGGCTAGATCAAGGGCAAATTCAAATTATCCACCTCAAAATTGAAACTCTTATCTCAATAAATTATGTATACATGTACGTTATTCAGAACACTGTTCTCAATATATACTGACCGAGTATTTTTTTTTGGTATTTAATAACATTTTTATTACAAAAGTACAAATCTTTTCATGGTTGGAAATCGTTTACATTTTGTATTCGGAAACTTTTCGTAAGTTATCAATTTCAAAAACTGTCCCCATTTCTTGATGCGTGCATTTAATTTACTTTTTTCGAACCGCAATATAAAACTCTACACTCTGAATATTTTGTTAGTATTTTTTGTACGCCATCAAATCTGATATTTGTTTTCTGAACGTTGAAATATAAATAAAACGTTTAGCAACAAGAATAACTGAGTAGTTTTCATTACAGCACTGATCTGATATTATGACAAATGATACCTACTGAAACTACATGTACGACATCGCTACGGACATACTTTCCAACATATTTAGGGTATGTTATTGTACAGAAGTTTACTCACAGCTTCAGAATAAATAAAACCCGGACAGCTGTAACAGGCAGGAACAATAAGTATTTTTTCACCATTTTTTTTTTTTTTTTACTTATCCCTGACTTTGAATTCTATAAGTACGACTTTGTAAATCATTGTAACTTAAAATAATCACTGAAGCTGCATTTCCTTTATTTCTTATACATGAAGTCAAAAACCAGAAGCTAGTTTCATTATTTTGCTATTTTTTACCTGTTGTAATTTTTCACTAAATTTTGCTAACTTTTACCTGTTGTAATTTTTTCACTAAATTTTGCTAAATTTTGCCTGTTGAAATTTTTCAGTACATTTTGCTAACTTTTGCCTGTTGTAATTTTCACTACATTTTGCTAATTTTTGACCTGTTGTAACTTTCTGGGCACAATTTGTTGATTTTTGTTGTTGAAAAAATACATCAAAACTTGATATGGAACCAGATGTATTAATTTACATGTCTACAAGTCCTGTATGGTTGTACATGTATGTACACTACTTTGACTTGATATGGTAGGCAATACAAATAAACAGGTGTTTAAAGAATTACATGCAAATAAACATCTGGACCATGTAATCATTTGTCAACAACTTGTAAATGTGTCAGATGCTGATAGGGTGTAATCAGCCATGACCAAAAGTTAAAAAGTTAAAAATGATCAATATTTATCTGGTAACAACTTCTGAGACTCTAAATAAAGTTTGTATAATGGTCTCCACTATATTTAGCATGCAACTAAACTTTGAAAATTTTACTTGAAAGTTTGACTAAAATTTTTGATAGCTAAGATTTGTTGAGCCTAAATTAGGATTTTTGCACCCCTAACTTGATGATTATTAGATTCTTTCTATCCAATGGTAGACTCGACCAGAATGGTTTCTTGTGTAACACTATGTATTCTGATAGATAAAAGCAAACAAGCTATGGAGACATGCTTACACAATAAGTACATAATGTATACAACTCACACAGGAATTTATGATGTAGTGATGGGAAGGAAGAAAGAACTTTAAAGAGTTGAGAAAGAAGGGTATAGTATTGAAACAGTATCCCAGATATTTGCAAAACATTTCAAATATTTATCTGAGTGAGTAAATGGATATGCTGAACTTTCAGTGTATGCTAGCATTGAATATAACCTACCTGTAGACTTGAAAAACTATACTGCTACTATTTCAGCTATTCCAATGTCCCATTTTGATTTTTTTTTTGAAGGATGAATGAAAAATCAAAATGACATTTAGGAAAACTAAATAGTGTAACTGCATTAGTCTACTAGCATTGGATGGTATCGGTAAAATTAGACATTATTTTGATTTCATTTACTCTTTCAAAAAAACAGTTAACTTTTCTGTGTCTAAGAGATGATCGTTAATGCGGCCTGTCTTCAATATTGATATTTGTGCCTTAACCCACAAGGACACTGGAATAGTACCAGATCATCATATAGATTGCTAAGCTGATCTTCAGAGTCTTTATCGTATTTTCACCAATGCTGATATTTCACCCCAAAGAAAACGAAGACCCCTTTTACATGCGGGTGAAGGAATTTAATACTATCAATTTTTGGAAACAGGAAATTTGAATCATTAATTTGAGATAGAGAGAGAAGTTTAGCTGTCTTCATATTATGTGTCTGCAGAGGAATTGCATCACTCCGTCCGCCCCATTATCTATTCATATTACCCTTGGTTTGTATTGACACCAATTTCACGCTTATTTAACCTTTTCATGGTGTATAGAATTTCCGATAAAATGGGCCTTCCTCCAATCACAAAATCTCATTAGATGACTGATAAGAAATGTGATAAGCAGGGAAAGAGGGGAATGATGTCACACGCTCATTTGCATATTGATGCAAAGTCGGCCATGTTTGGTGTTGCCTATCATTTAATTTCAATCCCAAATTTGAATCAGAAGTTCAGACTACTTTGCATTTGTACAAGGCTGTAGGTACTGTTATTTGTACTGATCCTCATGAAAGTCAAATCCAGCTTCTTTTTTTTTTTTTGCATATAGTGCCGTTTTAAGTCGTTGTTTGTAATAGGCTGTCTAATGGACTTTTGTATTGATCTGTAGACTCTGGTAATGAAGATAAAATTAACTGAAGAAATGGCCATAAATAGTATCTGATATCATCTTTCTACAAATGCACTCCCTCTTTAATGTTGTCCGTCGCTACATAAAGCACTTTATAAAATGCAACCCTCTCGTCAATACTATTTTCAACATTTTAAAGTACTATTTAAAGACACAACCGTTTTTCAACGCTATTTTCATCATTTTTTATAAGCCTATATAAAGATGTAATTGTGGAAAGAAAGGGTTACTCATAAACATTAGTTTCACTTATTTGAAGTAATAAAACAAAGATAAAACCCATAATCAATGTTATTTCCCATTATGTAAAGGACTTTTATAAAGATGATATGGATGCAATGAAATCTTAGCTTGTTTGGTCATGTACTCTTCTTGTAAATGAGAATACTGTACACTCTTCTTGTAAACGAGAAGACTCTTGTGTCTCCGATTCGAGTACAGTCCCAGACTATTTAGATCTTGGATGTTGAACACAACAATGTATATAACCAAACTATTGAGATTTCAGATGTTGAACACAGCAGTCAGAATAGTGTAGATGGTTATAACCAAACTATTGAGATTTCAGATGTTGAACATAGCAGTCAGAATTGTGTAGATAGGTATAAACAAACTATTTAGATTTCAGATGTTGAACACAGCAGTCAGAATAGTGCAGATGGGTATAACCAAACTATTTAGATTTCAGATGTTGAACATAGCAGTCAGAATTGTGTAGATGGGTATATATAACCAAACTATTTAGATAGATTTCAGATGTTGAACACAGCAGTCAGAATAGTGTAGATGGGTTTAACCAAACTATTTAGATTTCAGATGTTGAACACAGCAGTCAGAATAGTGTAGATGGGTTTAACCAAACTATTTAGATTTCAGATGTTGAACACAGCAGTCAGAATAGTGTAGATGGGTATAATCAAACTATTTAGATTTCAGATGTTGAACACAGCAGTCAGAATACAGCAGTCAGAATTGTGTAGATACGTGGTAACAAATAATAGATTTTTACAAACAGAAACTCATGGATGTCGTCGAGGTAGACAGTGGTTCATATTTTGTCATGTACTATAGAATACACCCTAAGGTGTGCAAACGTACATGTCAGCTTTCATCAACTTGTATTTCCAACCTCGGGCTAAAAGAATGTTTCAGTTGTTAATATACATATGTATGTATAGGTTGAAAAGACGGCTTTGTACTGTGGTACTGTAGGTTAGTTTAACGAGGAACCATTTCCTCTTCCAAATATCTATCTATACACATACATGTAGCTGCTACTGGAAAGTTTGTTTACTGTGTTCTTAGATATAAAGACTTCACAGGTAATTTTGTAACCCTAAGAAGTATTTAATTACCTGTGGGTAAACATAGAACCCATTACACCAAAGTAAAGCATGTTTTTTTTTTTGTGTGTGTGTGTGTGTACTACAATTGTTTGTAGCATCCATATCAAAGGCAAAAGTATATTGTTTCATTTGCTATACATGTATTTGCGTAGCAGTATGCAGTATGGTGCAATATGTGTATCTAATCAAATTGATTTTTGGTCCATACCCTAAATTCAGTACCACCTTCCAATAAATCCCTATTTTAACTTACTTATATACAACTTATAGATCTCTAAATGACGGTTAAAATGTTTGATTATTTGTATCTTAATAATATTCAGTAAATGTAATGTTGGTTATCAGATCAAAAAAGTATCACCATAGTTACTGCTAGTACTGGTGTAAGTAAAGGTTGGCTACTAAACAGTAGGTTGATTGACTTCCTTTAAGAATTTTAGTTCTTGAATTGTATCAAAAACCGGAATTTAGATTTTATCTGAATTTGCCTTTTTTTTCCTCCTGCTTACATGTTACATGTCTAATACTTAGTCTTCAGATCCAAATCATGGACAAGAAAATCATAGAATTTGTGGCTTACATGTTACAGCTCCAGTGAAAAAAAACAAAAATGTCTGGAGATTGAAATTTTCTAATTTGGAAATAAATCCGAAATTTTCACCTACATCTTTTTGTTTTCTTGTATCATGCTTGTATCAATTGTCATAGCAACATTCTGTTAACTTGAAACCAAAATTTGATAGAGAAATCTGTAACTGACTTTGACTTCTTTTTTTTTGACCATTTGTATTTTACAGCTCAAAACTTAGACCCAAATCAGGTGGACCGACGAACTCTTCACAAGATTTCTGAACAGAAACGAAGAGAATCATTAAAGCATTCCATTGATGTCCTAAAACGTGCTGTACCAGATTGTCGTGATCTTAGTGACCAAAGTCAACAGAATGTACTTCTTAGAGGTGAGTACAAGATAATGTTATGCCGTCACCAAGGTTTGGAATGAGAGGTTGATATTTTAAATAAAACCCCAGTGAGTAAACATGGTGTCCCAAATTCTTGTCTCAGTTGAGAGTTAAATATATTCGACTGTACTGTATGCCATGGAATCAGTGTTTCTTTTCATACATCGAGAAATTCTGAAATTTTATCAGCACACCACATATTTCAATTGTTTTGCATATTTTTCAGTCACCCTTTTTTTTTTAGCTGAAAGAAGTAAGTTGTTAAAGTCAAAGAATGCATAAAGAATTGCTTTCTGGATATTTGACTTTCACTGTGGATGTAGTGTATTGAAAGTCCCAAGATGTAGTGTATTGAAAGTCCCAGGATGTAGTGTATTGAAAGTCCCAGGATGTAGTGTATTGAAAGTCCCAAGATGTAGTGTATTGAAAGTCCCAGGATGTAGTGTATTGAAAGTCCCAGGATGTAGTGTATTGAAAGTCCCAAGATGTAGTGTATTGAAAGTCCCAGGATGTAGTGTATTGAAAGTCCCAAGATGTAGTGTATTGAAAGTCACAGGATGTAGTGTATTGAAAGTCCGAGCCAAAACATCGTGAATCGCTGTATAACTTTATAAGAAATTTACTGATAAACCAACAGACTATTGGTATTCAAGAATAATAATAATAATAATCTTTATTCGTCTGAAGAAATTCGGAAATTTGTCGCCACAAGAACAGTACCCTAGCAGCTACATGAATATCGATTAGATGAATCATTAAACTTGATACGTACATTTTAATTGTGCAAGAATTGAAGTAGAATAAAAATTGTGCCACGTTTATGGATTCTCTTCTCTGACACTCACTGTCTGTTTTGAAAGTATTAAGGATAACACTGTTTTGCCCAGTTATTAAAGTTTCACAGATGACACTCTTTTGGTGCAGACAGATTTGATGGCTGTGAATATTAAACTTTTATATCTGACTACTCTTCAATAATACGAATATTTCTTTTGTAAAAGATGTGTTGAAAAAATCTGAAAGCATTGAAAACTTTGCCATGTTTCAGCATGCAAATCAGTGCTTATAAAACCATAAGCTTAACAGCTGTGCGATACTTTCACCTAAAATTCATAAATTTTAGTAATAAAATCTATTCTAGATGTTTGACCAGTCAAATTTGATGCTTCTTTTTGAGACGGCTGGTTAACAATGCAGCATGCTGCAATGTAGGTAGTGTACCCTAGTATCTGTTTACCCTCAAAATTTTAAAACTGCCAAAAAAAATTCCCAAATATTTGAGTACTTTTGAGACAGTGATATGCTTCTTATATTTTGGGTACAATACTGTTGTGGTTTTGTCTGTTTATCTTTTGAAAGAATTCTGTGAACTCTAAAACTTTCCTTCATCACCACAATTTCCTCCTGTAGGGCAATTTATGCGCATTTTAGTAATGAAGTAAGTAAATGGCCCCCAGTTAATGTTACATTTGATGCGGGAATACAAATTGAATTTATCCAGTAAATGGCTCTATTGCATTTTGCATCATATGGTGAAATGTTTGCTGTGTGTATGTGTGTGTGTGTGTGTGTGTGTGTGTGTGTGTGTGTGTGTGCACGCGCGTGCACGCGTGCGTGCATGCATGCATGCATGTGTGCGTGCGTACGTGCGTATGAATTCAGTCTAGGTTGCCAGGAGGTCAGGCATACAAACAAATATGAAGATTTAAGCTTTTTTTAGTACCAGATATTTTCCCACCTAACAGAAATTTAACAAAATGTTTGTTTTTCTGTCACTTTTTTACGTGTAACATTTCATTGTTATTTTTTACTTGAATCATAGGAGCATACCTCAGTCCTGAAGAGTTGATATGTCAAACTAAAACTAATTAAACAAATTGTTTTTTATCTGTATTTTATATGATATTTTATGAAATTCCATCTTTGTTAGACTGCCATTGCAGAAATAGACCTACAGTCTTGAAAATATGTCAAAATGGTTTTCCCGCCAAAAGCTATTGAAACAAATTCTTGTTTGATCAAATTTCTTGGCATTTCTCTAATTTTTTAGACAAAAATTATAGAAACATAAGCATTTTAAGAGTTGCCGTCACTTCTGTCGTTTTAAAGGTAACCGCATTGACGAAAAAGATCAATATAAAAAGATGGTTTTTCATGTCATTCTGCGTACATATCAGTGATAAGTCAAATGGTTATCAACAGACCAACCTGGTTGTTCTGAAAGCCTGAAATTGAAAATAGAAATGCATAACAAGATGACTGATAGGTCCTCTTGACTTTAGAAATCTGAAAATAACCAAACCTTGAAAGTGTTTTACACAGAATTAGCTTCGACACTAAGAAATAGATGTTATAATACATAGTGATGCTCTCCTATGGTTCTCGCTGTCTTCTAGAAAATTCATTAAAAAATCTGTGTAGCAGGGGAGTTGGAAAACCATTTGATGAATGACAGCTTGTTGCGTAGGACAGACATTTGGGATCTTGGTCTTCAATTAGGAATCTTAATGCACTTATTTCAAATGCCCAAACTCAAATAAGTACTCCGGCTTCCGTACTACTTTTCTCCCTCGTTGAAGGATGTTTATGTCTTAGCTGCAGGAAATGAGAAGTCTTTTCAGTTTTTCAGCCTACTGATGAGGTACGCTGCTGAGCCACACATGCACCGAGACGCCATCCCAACCTTTTACCGTCAAACACATCACAATTATCCTCAATTTAATACAGATAATCTGGTTGGATGTGATAATAGTGAAGCTGTTAAATTAGCCAATAAGCACAAGTCTTCGTGACTTTAAGCAATATCCTGTCTTACTTATTTCTGCCTCGGTGATCAGACTACTATTTTCTCATCATATGGATATTTTTTTTTCTAATTTTTTCCTGTTTCATGACTTTACAGTGTAAATTTTAAAATCATGAAAATGACACAAAAAAATCTGAAGTACTAAAATTACTGTGAACATAATTTTAGTGTGATAATTTCTTTTATTTCTCTATATGAAATGTTGTCGTACACTCAATTTATGTTTTTACATGATATCTGCCTCAAATAACTACAAAAAATCTTTGGATGCAACTACTAGTTTTATCATTATCAACACACAAAATGCAACTGCAGTGCTACCATACGGTGAGATATTTACTAAAAAAGTCTAAATGCAAGTAACCATTTAAGGGATACAGGTTATCATTAAAATTAATTAATAGACAGTTTTTTTGCTCGGGAGAAAATCTGGTAACACTGGAATAGATTCCGATATTTTGTATTAAATGTTCGTTGGGATCCCTAGTAAATAAAGATATATGGAGCACTGACGTTTGGATAAATGGTGTTCGACTGTCCTTGGGATACTGTGGTAGATTTTCTGTTAGCAAAAACAATTGTGGGGGACCTCCAGTAAAATACCTTAAACATGCAAGTAGATTTTCTGTGTGCTATCATTGATAGAAACACAGATGCGAGTATCATTGATATCATTGGTTCAAAAAAATGTAAAACATAGTCCAGGTTTACGAGAACCGACACAAAGACATCTGACATGATTTGATCAGGTTGTACAAGTTGGACTTGTAGTTGCCAGCATTTTGCAACAATTTTAGTAGCCATGTGCATATATTTTATTGACTTAACTTAAATTCGTTCCGACGTAAGTACGTCTGTGTGTGTGCATGTGTATGTACGTACGTACGTATGTACATACATACATACATACATACATACATACATACATACATACATACATACATACATACATACATACATACATACATACATACATACATATAAACATACATACATGCATACATACATACATACATACACACATACATACATACATACATACATACACACATACATATAAACATACATACATGCATACATACATACAGTAACATACATACATACATACATACATACATACATACATACATACATACATACATACATGAATACATACATACATACATACATACATACATACATACATACATATCTCCATTCATAACTTAACTCCATATGGGTGATATACTGTGTACCATCATAGTTCAGGATATTCAAAATTACAAATTATTCATTAAATTATATGTTCAATGAAATATCTCTTTCTTTATTGAACATTAAAATGCAAAAAAAAACAAGAAACTTTCATCTCAAAATAAAAAGGACTGTTTGACAAGGCACCAGCAGAATACAGCTACAGACAATGGATGAAAACACTACCTCCATCATTGTATTCAATTCATACACGCAATTCAGAAAACAACTGTTACTTGAATGAATACAGTGACTGCATGTTAATGAAAGGAAATATTTACCAAACGGTTGATAGTGAGAAAGTCAGGTGAAGATACAGGCTGTGTGTGAAAAGTTTGAGTATGAGAGGATAAAAGCTAATTGTGTAATTCTATTGGTTACAGCTCTGTTATCCATCTGTGCTGTACTCCATGCCTAAGGCAATTTTACTTGTGTTTGATGTGCTTTGCATTTAACTTTTGTGCTAAAACTGCATCTTTTTGAAAGTAGATAGCTTTAACTGAGGCTCAGTGATATTATGGGTTTAACTTTTGTGTTAAAACTGCATCTTTTTGAAAGTGCATGTCGATAACTTTAATTGAAGCTTGCACCAGTGGTACGTGTACATGGCTACTGTTTGTATTGAAATTGAATAACTGATCATAGTAATCCTTTCAGTTTGAAATGTGGAAAAAATCTTTTTTTGAAATTTTTTTTGGCAATTTTAACCCAAAATTGTTATACTGAAATATCGATGAGTGCAACTTTCATGGTTTCAGTCCAAAATACTGTCGATATTTGTCAAAAATTTTGAAAATAATAACAATTTGGTCAAATTTGATCGTAAACCAAATTTTGTACACAGCTGTATGCATTAGTGTATGAAAGTTCTGCTTTCAGCCCAAATTCACTTAACATTTATCAAAAAACTGTAAGACTAGGTACAGTATCATTCAAACATAATCTAACTAATTTAAATTTGCCATTTTTTAAGTTCAACTGCAAGACTAAATCCAGTACAGTAAGTAATTTATTTATTATAGTGACATGGGGGGTAGTTTAAAACAATTCCCAGTCCGATAGACTTCTATGTCACTTAAGACTTCAAGATAAAATAGCATACATGTGCGCATGTTGTCCATGACAATTTTGTGCTTCCATGACAATCATGGGTAACTCACTGGGTTTGCAGATTTAGATCCATACAAATGTACATATACATATAGACAGACATAACCATTCATAACTACCGGAATTACCAGTACATGTATGTCTGGGGTCATTCCAAAATAAAACTGACATATAAAAAAAGTACATATTGACATTATATTATTAGGTACACATATGGATATCTGGGGGTTTTTTGTTGGGTATATGCAAATTACAAAATGTCATGGGAGCTTTGTTTTGTCAACTGACCAGTATATTTTTATTGTTACAATGATATTTATAAATAATATGATACTGTTGTGACATTATAAATACCTGCAGTAGTACCAGGACAAAATGTCTTGAATCTTCAAAGAGCGTTTTACCTTTTGCGAGACTTTTTTCATGAAGTTTAGTTCAAAATTAACATGACTTACTGTATATTGATATAAACTTGCCAATAGGGAACTTGCAAACCTGCCATGTTGAATGTTGTATCATGGTAATAAATACTAATCAATTACTATTGTAAAAAACATTGTTAGATCATTTTTTTCAAAAATTTTTTTTTGAAATCTTCTAATATGCTGCTGATAAGATGTCTGTTTTGTTGCAGCATCATGGCAATAGTGGTTGCTGACTTTATAGTGCAATTTATAGGACGCTTAAAACGTAAAAATAAAATAGAGTACATGGTCGTATGTCGTCCATGACAACTTTGTGCTTCCATCACCATGACATGCGTAACTGGGTTTGTAGATTTGGATCCATACAGGTGTACATATACATATAGACAGACAAACATTATTGGTGACATTTTAGACAAACTATTTTGTGCAATTTGTGGGAAACATTTTCACGTTTTAGATTTAGCTCAGCTCAAAGATGTTAGATTAATGGTAAAGAACACACAGTTGAAAGTACATGAGGTTTAATCATGGGGTTACCATGCATGCCTTGACAACTAGGACACCAGAACGTAGTTGCCATGTCAACCAAGATAATTTGAAATATTGGAAATCTTCGGTGCATGTAATTTTTAGCACAGCTGAACTGAGGTTCTGTAGTGCTATAGGCATGATAAAAGCATCACTGTCTGTCTGTCTGTCTGTCTGTCTGTCTGCCTGCCTGTGTGTCTCTGTCTGTCTTTCTGCCTGCCTGCCTGCCTGTCTGTCTGTCTGTCTGTCTGTCTGTCTGTCTGTCTGTCTGTCTGTCTGTCTGTGTGTGTGTGTGTGTGTAAACAACTTAAAAGTCAAAAACTGCTGGACCGATTGCCTTGGTAGTTGGTGAGGATATTACTTTTGGTGTCTATTTGGGAAATTGTTCAAAACAAAATGATCGCATCACAGCTATATCATTATACAGTATCTGCGTACTAATGTTTCCTCCTAAACATCTTTAAGTAGTGTTTTTTTTTTTTACTCCATGGGCGGTTAAAATATGGTTTAAAAAAATGTTGGGTAAATCGATCATTAGTTTTACTGTATGTTGTCCTGGGTCAAAGGTCACTGTATGTTTCTAACATTTGACTCTCTCTGTATACTCATTCTAAGTCCAGAGTATTATTTAAGGGTGCCAGCATAGACCCTACCACGAGTAGTGCCAGTCTGAGTGACTTTTACGATTGTCTTTTTAGGTGTTTAATTTATGGCGGGTGAAACGAGGTCTTCTTTCAGCAACACTACAACAGAGTGTATTGTGTATGTGGAATACACAGGGCAGTAGACTAAACAATAATACATGCTACAAACAGATACCAGTATATGATGTAAGGATGACTGGACAAATTACTCCTGTCAACAAAAAATGATCTATTGGTGACAGTTATCTATTGATAAAATAAAAAAGCCAATGACTGCAACTAGTCAAAATGATCTGCAATATGTTCAATGTATTTTATGCCATACTGTTTCTAAAAATAGTGAGAGGAATACAGTTTTATGCAACCGGAACCATGCACATTTATGATCAAGCTAGGGAGTCAGGATTGGGACGGGATAAGATAAGGCTCCCTATCCAAGTTATATATGATATTTTACCACATTGACCACTGTTTGACTTGTGCCCCATTTATTGTATATAATACACACCACTGAGCAAAAGTACAACTAACAGTGACCAAGGTAGATTCAATCTAATTTACATATACACTTATTTATAGTAAATAGTCAATATTTTATCCACTTCATTTCACTTGCATTCCGGCAACACATGCCGACAGTAACTAAAAATAAAATGAAATAATATTAACGATTGCTTATTGAAAAATTCAAGTAAATTTAATCAATATGCTAATGTATTTCAAATTTATTAATTTGTTAGAATTAACATTTTATTGGTTTTGGAATTCCAACATGTCCGTTGTTCCCTATTCGTATCAGTACTACAGCATAGTATTGTGCAACATGTGATAATTTTAATACTTATACCAATATTCAGATATAAAAGACATTTTTACAACGAGATTACGTGTATAGTTTGTAGCACAGCATATGTGAATCTTAAAGGGGTACAAGCTGAGTTAACATGTATTTGAACGTTGCTGTATATTTAAAAGGTACTCGCAGTATTGTACCTACTGAAGCACACTTAACCATCACTTGTAATTGACTGAACTCAAACCTGGTATTAAGATATAACTCGGGGGTTCGCGACAACACGGAGTGTCGCAGTCACACGTCAACGAATAGTTATCTCTATGTGGTCAATGAGGGCGCACAGTACAAGGTTATTCGAGTACAGTCATGGAGTACGTTATGTAGATGGTATCGGTACAATAAAATAATTCATTTAGCGTTAATTTTAGTAAAAAGCGAAACTTCGGGGACGGTGAGAGAGTTTAGATATAACTAGTAAACGATCTGATGACGTAATTTATGATACGTATCAAAAAATGTTCTGGAAAGCCCTACTTTGTAATCAACTGTTCTAACAATGCCAGAAGACAATCATAATGTTATAGAAGACATGTATCAACATTAACAATACATTGGAATGTAGTTTTATTTAAGTATTTTAACTTGAGTGCAAAAACGTATAAACTGAAGCTTGTGCCAATTTTTTTTCACAAAAGTTGTGATCGATAACTGATACCAATATTTAGAAATTCCACCATTTTCTGTGTGAGCCTTCTACCGTAACTGGGGTTTATCCTGCAGCATGTGGGACGCTTTGACATAAGTTGTTGATGACAAATATTCTGGTCTATTGATTGTCAATATGTAACCATCACTCACTTGTTCAGTCATGCATGTGAATATTTTAAGAATAAAATAAAACATGTTTGTTAAGTTTGTTTTGTTATTAGTCAAACAAAGCAGCGATTGTTTGGTTTGTTCAATGGTCACACATGAATGGGTTTATGAGAATTCAACCAATAACACAACGTGATTTTGTGTTCGGTGTACAACAAAACAGAAACTTTAACACGGAAAGGAGTGCCAGCTTATGTATTTGATATTAATCTTTATATAGCTCACATGTGGGTTTTGCAGGTTGTATAGTGGAGAAGCCCAAATATAGGAGGGCCTGTAAGCTGTACTACCGAGGTCCACAAAACCCATATCTGGGCCGTAAAAGTTTTATCATATACCCCACGTAGTGGCACGGAAACATCATTTGAATCACATGATCGCAAAATGGAATATTATTTTATTCGCAAAAATGTAACAATAGTGAAGAAATTAACAATGCCAAATTTAAATTTAAATTACTGAATGGATATCAATGAGTACGCCACTTGCCACATTTGGGCAAAGTGTGCCAGGATGTGATATGGAAAATTATTGCTTGGGTTTCGATGCATGTTGAATTGCATTGGAAGAGGTACTGGGTATATTATAAGTTTACTTATTAATAATAGTATGAATTATATAAATGTTAGTGCATATCAAAACAAAAAATATATGTAAATAAAATACTAAGAAATAAATAACAGAACACAGCCACGCAAAGCATTTATGTTGGGAGAAGGGCATTTATATAGTGATAATATTTATGTATTTATATCAATATGAATCATTTAAATATGAATACATGTCGAATGAAAATTTATGTTCATGAAAAATGTTGAAAAAATTATGAGCACTAAATGCTGCATATGTCACCATATTGTGACTTGGTATGGTCGGTACATATTAAGTAGTTTTCTTTCAGTGTAACAGATCGTCATTTGATTTTATGATGGAAGTCTGATACCATATCTATTGTTCGCGGTTTTTTGTCATTTTCTAAAAATAAATGATGAATAACCAAAAACATGCATCAAATAATTAGTCCCAAGGGCCAATGCCCAGAAGAACTTTTTGAGTTGGCGCTGTCATTGTGAGTGTGTATCTGTGACATGTGTACATCTATGCATTTTTTCTGCATCTATTTCTCTGCTGTTTAAATAGCAATTTTACTAGTATTTAAACTTGGCACAATGGTGAGATACTTGTAGTAGTGTAGTTGTCTTACTAGTATACACATAACTGTTTCCCTCAAATATAATACAACAAAGATGATAGAGTACATGGATATCAGTAGATGAAATCAGTTTTAAAGGCCCATGATGCAGTCCCAGGTTCTCGCATTAGTGCTATTTTATCAATGGTGCATGAAGGATCAGAGAGAATCAATTTTTGTTGTTGAGTACCAACTTTTTCTATAGCTCTGCCGGGTAGATTTATCACACCTAGATTTTAATCTTGCTTAGTCCAAACTTGACCTGTAGTCCCAAAATTAACCAAAAAAATGTTATTAGAACTTTATCTTCATGTAAGGTTTATTATAAAAGTAAATCACTTAAAGGCTTATTTTGCCAGTAATTTAATTTTTTTTTGATAATATCTAGATTACGTTTGATGGGAATTAAAATTGACAAATGGCAATTTTTTTAATGGACAAATGCGTTGAATATTGAAACACTGTCTTTGTAAATGATAATGTATACCTCACGTTGTTGATTGTATCTACTTCAATTTGAGATTTGATTAAAGAAAACTGTGTCTTTTATTCCGTGATTATGAGAGGCTTTGTGTTTGTCCACACATGCAGTGTGGCGTCACCACATTAAGTTGTCGCCTTTGGGACTTCACCAGTGTCACTGGTGGTCATGCCTTGTTTTGTCTTGTCTTCTCTGTACTGCGCCAACCACCTCTAACATGAATATACACATTCAAACCCTCAAGCAAGGAATACCAGAACAACCAAGGAGTGAATGTTGTAAGAAATTCTTTAGCAATACAGCCATCAGAGGCAGTTTTAATTGATGGTGACAGAGCGTTCCAGGTAGGGATGGTCCTTGGATACAATGAGTATTGGGTATAGTCTTTATTTGCATGGATTGTTCCGTAGTTTTAAGCTGTGATGTATGTATGTACATGGTACATGTAGATGGTCTATTTCCTTGGTTAGTTTCTCTTAGTGAGTTTCTTTATAGACTGTAGTTTGTCAGCCTGCCTGTAGTATGCAGTTTTTTGGAGGGTGGCCTGTAGAATATTTGTAACACTACTGGACAGGTCCATGTGTATTGACATCTGTTTGGTGGATAGGGACATATCACAGGTCATTGCCATCCCATCAAAGACAAGGTTAGGTTTTATAGTTAGTGAAGGGGTGAATGACCTGTAGATATTCACATCTGCAAGGTCAATGTCTAGACGTCAATAAAATCCAGTCTACTCAACTATTGTACAATACATCGTTAAAAAAAACACCATCACAGATGCACTGATACTGGTGAAGTGAACAGTGTGTTAAAGTCCTGGAAAGCTGCTAGTGGTGTGGCAAGATCCTCGTGTGGTCTGTCCTGGAAAGATGGGATCATCACAGATTCACAGATAATGGGGTCTGTTTGTTCTGGAAAGCTGGGATCATCACAGATGCACAGATACATAGATACATCTACTAGTGGAGTAAGCAGGGTGTGAAAGTTCAGGGAAAACTGGGATCATAACAGGTACACACACATATACATACCAGTGGAACAAACAGGGTGTCAAAGTTCCGGAAATCTGGGATCATAGCACACACATATACAAACCAGTGGAACAAACAGAGTGTCAAAGACCTGGAAATGTGGGATCATAACACAAACACACACACACACACACACACACCAGTGGAACAAACAGGGTGTCAAAGTCCCGGAAATCTGGGATCATAAGGCAAATTGATATCAGTGTAACAAACAAGATGTCAAAATCCCGACATATCAAAAATCAAACCCACATGTACCAATCATTTTCCTTCTACTTTTTGATATTTATTCATTCAACTACATGTACACTTGATTTCATGTTCAACATTAAGAATAGTTCACAAGCAAGAAAGGCTTTAGCCCTGATTGTTACTGTCCGTCAAGCATTCTAGTTCCACCAAGGCAAGCCCAGCAAGTGCATAGCAGCAGCATAAAGCCAAGGACTCTGTAACTATAAAAACATGTAATGTATAGCTTATACTCTTAACTTTAAGAGACAGTGAATTGATAATCACACCTCTAAAAAAACACTATATGTGCTTTGTATGGAGATCGCAAAGGACCATAAAGTCATTTGATGGCTTGTTAGTTTCCTGTGTTTCAATATCTTTCAATTTAATGAAAATAGTAATCGGTTGATTTCTGAAAGAAATGCCATTACTCAGGCTCTTTAATTTTCATTACCATTCAAGTACCTCGATCTTTTCCCCGCCACATTTACTCCGTAAGAACTTCGATGTTTACTAAGAGAGTTTGTACACTAGTCTGTTTTACTAAACGATTCCTTTCTTTGTTAAACCTACACTAACTGTAACTTGAGTAGTATTTTTCCGATGACATGTGACAACCAACAATTTAAGTATACAAATACCAATAAAGGTTGATTGTATCCATAATTATTGAAAGTGTGATTGCATGGGGGCGCTCAGTTTTGGATGTGGACACCCCCCCCCCCCCCCCCAAAAAAAAAAAAAAAAAAATTCAAATGGATATATGGCACATGGTATGTGTTATTGGCATTGTTACACAAATATATTTACCCACAGGTGATTCAATACTGTTCACGGTGTACAATGTTATGATTAAGATGTTATATCTAACAAAATATTTTCAAAAACTGTTATATGTACAGCTAGTGTGCCTTTAATGTTAGGTCCAGTTTGATTGGACTAAAATCTAGGCATGCTAGTGTACCTGTAATGAAAGGTCCAGTTTGATTGGACTAAAATCTAGGCATGCTAGTGTACCTGTAATGAAAGGTCCAGTTTGATTGGACTAAAATCTAGGTATGTAAAACAGTTGTCTGGCAGAGTTATCGAAAAAAGTTTATCCAGAACAAAAAAAACCTGATAATATGCAATTCCTATGGTTCCATTCATAAGATAATACAAGAACCAGGGATTGAATCTCTGGCCTTTAACTAGTCGTGAGTGGTAGTGTATTGAACTCTACACTGTCCTTTCCTTAGCTTGTACCAGTCTGGCACAATGACTCCAAGCACATCCATCCACAGTTTTATATATAGTTGCTTCCGTAGAAGGAATGTCATTCACTTGCTAGGGCAGGGAAGGCTGTTTGCAATGTCCTTCAATTACACTGGAATAGTTTGGTGGCAGTCAAGCAAATATGGCAATATCTGACCTTCACATCGCGTTCAACTTAAAAATAGTGCTTGACAACAAACAAGTGCATGTACAAGTTATGGGAGTGAAAAACATCCACTTGTACCCTTTAGTGTGTTATAGAGGAATATATACATAAGTGATTTGGAGTGTTGGGAAGTGAAGCTCTCTCCAAAGATGTAACGTAACAGTAGTGATGATATTCATCCTTTCTGAAAAGGAAAAAGAATAATTTTAAAGATAGTGATGAAGATAAAGTAAACATTGTTAGAGCGCCAACATCCAAAATGTTATTGTACAGAGGTGCTTCACATAACATAAATTGAATTGACTGATATTAGCATGATAAACATTTGATGTCTGCTACAAAATTTCCACAACATGAGATTTTTTTTCTGGGAACAGCTTGGTGAAAAATATAATTACCAGCCCAAGTACTCAGCAGAAGAAATAGCAACCATTGTTGTTGTTGTTGTTGTTGTTGTTGTTGTTGTTGTTGTAATTTCTGAGATGTTTACTGTATTAAACTCAGAATCATGAGAATGGCAAGTGCCTTGTTATTCAATTTGTAATGTCTTAAATCAGAGATAACATTGTATGTGATAGACAGGACTTGTAAATTTATGCCGGTGTATATTTTAAAGTACAAAATGTCATCGATTCACTCCAAACTTTGCTTTAAATAGGTACTTATAGAAACTGATACCCTCCACCCCTGTCCTTATATAATGGAATAACTCAGTCAAGAGTTATAGTTATATCAAATAATCATATACTTGAGAGGTCAGGGGTCAAATGTCAAAGGTATTGTTTTGTAAGCCGATACTTGTTTGTTACTACTTGTTTTTGTAAGGGATACTGATGAGATGTTTGTTTGTTTCAAAAGATCAATGGTTTTTTGTTGACAATTTTTGTGATGAAAGACATGCGACTGTGATTTTACCAAGAGAAATAACAACATTGTTTCATAAATTAGTAATCATTTCACTAATTTTTAATTTTTTTTTAAATTTCAGCTCATAACTATATTGTCGATATGTTAGGAAAGCAACAGAGGAACAAAATGGTAAGTTGAACATTTAATTGAACAGTTATAAAACATAGCATGTATGTATGTTTAATCTTCCCTGTTGTCATAATGGTTTGGCCCAACTACAATGAGTATATAGATAGGTTTATTCCATGTTGCAGGAAAGAAGGAGGTTACAGCGTTAACAGCACCCTCGGTCTGTTTTTATGTATTCGTACATACAAAGATCTGAAATCATTTGATTCAGAATATTCTATTTTTACATTCAAGGAATTCAAATTTCATTAAAGCGGTTGTGGAGAATATATTGCTCATGGCTCCAAGAATCACTAGGACAGTCCAATATAGTTACTTTGGAACGGTAAATTGGAAAGGAATGCGACGTTTCAATCCATTTAATACGAACCTTGATCATGCAATGATTTAATTATTCAGCATCTTGAGCTGTTTTCCTTTGATTTGATTTTCACCAATTTTATGAGATGTTGAAATCATGTTTTTATGGACTGCAAATAGACACATAAATAAAATTGAAACACGGAAAAAAAGTTTCAAGTAAATTAATATGAAAGTACATAACATGTACATGACTTGTGTATAATATATCACAGGAATTGTTCTCACCGGTATAATTCACTCAGTGTTGAACTGAGGATTGACATCACCCATTATTCTGTAAATTGCAAACAAAATGAAGATAACTATGGTGGTTAAATCTCTGATTTTAGAGTAGAAAGGTTATGATTTGACTTCTTTTTTCCCCCTTTTTTTGTATTTGATAACATTTTTATTGGGCTTATTACAAAGATAAAGATACATATCTTTTTCATAAATGGAAATTTCACAGAAACTTTTCTTATTAATGTTATACTTATAATTTCAAAAAATGTCAAATTCTTAATATGTACATTTACCTTACTTTTTCTAACTACAATATGAAACTCTACGCTCGGCATATTCTGCAAGTATTTTTTTGTGTGCCATCATCAACCTGTTTTTTTTTTTCCTTTTCAACACTTTGAAATATAAACATAATGCTTAGCAACAAGATAACAAAAAAATTAATAATGATGATAGTTGTTCATCACCTAGGAGGATTTGTCTTACAATTGAAATATTCTTAAGTCCTGTTGTCCTAATTCTCCTCTACAACACACAAAATCCATCCTTACATTTCTCGGATTCAACTCTAGGACAATTCATTTTTGTGATAATGGTTTGACTTAGTTATGCTGTATTAAACGATTATGCTTTTTTTTAAAATACAAGTGACCAGTGTCTTTATACAGATTGTTATCTTATCACCAAGATTAGAATTTCACCTCAAAATATCACTGATTTGGCTTCTATTCCGGGACTGATACATCAACAACTTTTGCAACCTTTTTTTTTGGCTGAAGTATAAAAAGTCCATACAAATATGACTCTGAGAAATGGAGTAACTAAAATGGAGTGTTGTATTTGAAATGTAAGAAGTGATTTGATTGGATCAACATATCATTCACATCAAATGATGTTGACAATCGGTCACAGTGTATAGAATGATAAAAAAAAGTACTACGTTCAAACTTTTATAGAGCTATTTTGTATGATAGGCATCAAAGTGAAGTGTTCCCTTAGGAATTCTCCAGACAGTTTAACTAGGGAACAAAGAGACAGCGTCTATTGATGTTTGCCATTATGACTACCTTGTAGTTTGTCGTTAAAAAAGATGTACTTTATTCAGCTTCCAGGGCTTAGTCCAATGGCATCAATAGTTGTGTTTTATCGAGCTTCCAAGGCCTGGTCTTGAGTTATTAGCAGTTACACTGTTGGGTTGTTAATTAATTAGGTTCTGAGGACAGTAGCTGGTTTAGTTAAAAGTTGCATTTATTTTGCAGACTATTCAAGTTTAAATAGTAGCTGATATACAGTTGAGTTTTATTCAGCTTCCATGGCCTAGCAGTTAGAAAGTCTAATTTTATACAGCTTTAATAAAGGCCTTCCAGTTGTATGGTTTGATTTTAATCTGCTTATACAGCCTACCAGTTATACGGTTGTATTTTATTCAGCTTACAAGGCATACCACTGAGTTATATGGTTGGATTTTATTCAGCTTACAAGGCCTACAAGTTATACAATTAGATTTTATTCAGCTTCCAAGGCATACCACTGAGTTATATGGTTGGATTTTATTCAGCTTACAAGGCCTTGATCTTACAGCCATGCTCAGACCTGGATGACCATATTTCTGAGTGGGTTAACTTGGAAATCTTCTGCTTTGCTCGGGAGATTTAGTTGAGCGTGTCAGTTTGTGTCTCAGATAGAGAGTGTAAATACAGGATTGTGTAGTGCATCCCTCTGGTATTGTCAATTGATGTTATTCCCATTCCCAGGTGTGGTACATTAGTATATGTAAATGAACACATGGGTTTATCTGAAGAATAACATAACAATTCTCTGTTTGAACTGCCCTGTGTTTGAACAGTATTAGAAATAAAAAATCTCAAAATCTCAGTTTGGAGATTTGATGAATGGAAACGGTTCGTGTGATGACAAAATATGAAATTCTAGAGTTTGAAATGTTGTACCAGAAACATGATGGCAAAGAATTAAATTAAATTGAATTGAATTAAATTGAATTTTATTCACCAGATACAAATGAATAAAAGTGAGTACATTTCATTGAAATTATCACGGTAATGCATCCGGTGAGGACCAGAGAAATAGTTCGATCTGAACAAGCCCTATATAACAAAATGAAATATTCAAGGAAAAAGTACAATTGCATCACTGCACAATAAATAGAAAGAAGAACGAAATGAAATGATATTAATAGTTGTAGTGATAAATAAACTGAAAATAATACTAATAGACTAAATTGAAGAAATTTTGTATTCTGGATAAGGTTAATTTTGTGATATAGTTCCAATAATCTTAGAAATCATCCAGTGATTCTGAGTTTAGTTTTAAATTTGTGCCAAGTTTGAATTATCTTGAGAAATCAACCAATGATTCTGAGTTTAGTTTTAATTTTGTTCCAAGTTTGAATTATCTTAAGAAATCAACCAATGATTCTGAGTTTAGTTTTAATTTTGTTCCAAGTTTGAATTATCTTAAGAAATCAACCAATGATTCTGAGTTTAGTTTTAATTTTATGCCAAGTTTGAATTACCTATAAATCATCCAGTGATTCTGAATTTAGTTTTAACTTTGTTCCAAGTTTGAATTATCTTAAGAAATCAACCAATGATTCTGGTTAAAAATTCAGCATTTGTGTACATACACCATGCAATGGAATAAAAATGGCATGGAAGCGAAATAAGATACCATAGATATGACAACCTAAAAAAAAAAAAAAAAAAAAAAAATGAATGAAAAAATAACTGATAGTTAATGAGAACCACTGATAAATATATGGAGCAGAATGATGTAAAGTATTTGGTGATATTACTACAAATCCAAACAATATCATTTTTACCATGCACAAGTCAAGTTGAACAAAAACTGTAGAATTTATAACCTGGTTGTTCTACATCAGCACGTCTATATTCACAACAGTTCATGTCTACACTGGTTCTGCTATGTTTGAAATATGAGTCAAAACTTTCAAACTTGCCATTACTTTCTCCGATTTTTCTTTGATATTACTGGCGCTGTTATAATTATGTTATTCCCCAATAATTTCCTTCATTCAGCCAGAAAATACTCATGACCTAAGAGTTGTCACTACTCATCTGGTGACTCATATTGACAAAGCCCCTTAGGTCACTCATATTTTCCTTGACTGACTGAAGAAAAATATTGGGGAATAACACGTAATTACAGATAGGGGTCTCGTCAAGGAGATGAATATACCTTAAGGTGACAAGTGGTATACAGTTATCATGTTTCAGATATTATCTATCTAGTCTTGGGAAGAACTTTCTAAAAATCTTATCATTGAATTCATTCTGATTCCTACTTTCCTTAAAAATGTTAAAAGTAATATATTTGATGATAACATCAGTAAGTTTGAGAAATGTGTCAGTTACGTGCTTATCATCATTTATCCATTTTATGCACAGTCCCAAACAACATTGCAGGGTGTTGGCCACATCATCGTATTTATAATTGCCACCGAATGTGTTTAAAAATATGCTTGATGCACCCAACAGAATCCATGGATCTCATTGGTGCAAGGCGAATCACATGATCTTACAATTTGAATATTTGCAATCTGGTGAGTTGGCCCCAGAACATGCATATGAACCGTATGAGATATTGTGTTGAGGTAGATGAGATTTTAATGATTGTGACAAGGTTAACTGGAGTCATGAAAACATCAAACTGTTTGAGCTCAGTATCAAATTCAGATCACTTGTTAGCTTGCTCGCTCTATTTAGGTTGTGGAATTTTGGTATCAGCCACATGTAGATGTCAGTGTTTATGCCCGGTAGTCACAATGCATGCACCATATTCTGTTAGTACATTGTCATTTCTTTCAAAAATAAGAGTCAAGTTTGTACCTGGAGTGGATGTTTGATGACTGAAAAAAAAAGTGATTTCAATGCCTCACCTAGATTTTTCAAATTTGAAAATATCCCTTTTATGATAGGATTTTGGTTAGTAAAATATCACATCAATGACTATGTTAAAAACATAAAGTCTTTAAAGAGTCAAAAGGTTTGAGAATGTTTCTGAAGTTTTTGCTGTAGCGAAGATAGCCATGGGATGGTTGAATGTTGAGTGCATAATCAATGGTCAGGTGTAATTGTCCGCATTCTTCATGCCCAATTAGAGAAGAGACTCTCAAATCATGAAAGACGATATCGAGGTGATGATGATGATGAGTCTGATGTGTTCAACAATGTGTATCATTGCTATCTTTGACAGTTATTATTTCTTGTCACATTTCAGATCAAATTAACCTTGGCCTTGAGCCCTCACCACTTCCTACAGCTTGCATATAATCGTAGATTCGTTAAACTTAAAATGTAACTTATAAATTGTTTTCATTTTATACAAACATAGCAGAACATTTTCTGAAAATCATTTCAACAGAATCAATCAACTGACTTAGGGAGCATACTTGATGCTATGTGAAAGATTTCCAACTGGCTTAGGGAGTATGACTTGTGATTCAACGGACTTTTGAACTTTATTATAGTGGGAATCGTATTTCATCGTTGTTTTTATTCGTGGGAATATTCAAACAGTTTTTTCATACGTGAATAGAAATCAATAAAAAAAATTTGTTCTATTTCCCTCCTACCATGTTGTTTATTTTCACACAAAAAATAGATGACACGGGGAAATGAGCTCTTGAGTAATATTGACATTATCAAATATTTAGTGGTACATGTACATTTCAGTGTTTTTCACTACCATAAAGTTTATATACATTGTGCCTGCCAAACCATACGGTTTCAGTGAACAGAAGGTCAGAGGTCAACCGTGATTGGAAGTAAATGACACTGTCAATATGGTTTGTTGGAAATATCAATATTGTAAACTGCTCATCTAAAATTATTAGACAATGTCGGTTTATAGTACAATGAGAGAAAACCGTACTGTTCTATTTGTTGCATTTAGTGAATACAGCCATTCACACTCATGGAGGAAATATATGGCACTATTTTGTTTTTATGGAACCATAGCTGGAGGAGAAATGGTAGCATTTTACTATCGAGATTATAACTGTAGATTGACTTTAGATTAGAGTTCATAGAACTTGATGCAAACTCTTAGAAGTGAGACATTTATTAATGTTCTGTGTTGAATGATTTCTGTAATTGTAATGGTAGCTATCGCAGTAACTTATATCACGTGAACACTGAAGATTCAAGAGTGTACAAAAATGAATTATCTTTAATAAAATTCTGAAATCAAAATATCAAATTAACGTTTAATACTATACACAAATATGTACATAGACAGACAGACAGACAGACAGACAGACACATGACACACACACACACACACACATAGTATGTACATACATACATACATACATACATACATACATACATACATACATACATACATACATACATACATACACACATAGAAATGCATATGGAACTTGTAAGTCAGTCCGTATAAATAGATGTAAAATCTGACGTTTCGAATAAAAATTCTTTATCAAGGTATTTATCGGCAAGCTTCAGACATGTTAGGTAAACACCTGAATATATCTGAATGTTACATACATACATGCATACATGCATACATGCATGCATACATACATACCTACATAACTACATACATACATACATACATACATACGTACGTACATACATACATACGTACGTACGTACATACATACATACGTACATACATACGTACGTACGTACGTACGTACATACGTACATACACATACACATTTTAGTTTATAGTTCATACATTGGTGCATATTACAGGACAAGACAACTAAGATTTTGTCTTTGTACTATATCTTAATTAGAACACAGCAGACACTATTATATAAGTTGAATAAATTCCACCTCTGATCAGGGAATATATACCTTTAATATAATCATGAAGACTTGTATACACTATACTCACCATTCCCATGGGATATCCCTACATTCTGAAAAATAATGATTGGGGAAATGGTTCGACACTGAAAAATTATAGCGAAATCACTCTTTTCCCCATAATCGTTATTTTCCATTGGTCTTGTCTAGATCACTTGCCTTCTAACTGAAAAATAATTTACATCCTACCGAGAACATTTTTGCCTGGGGTTTGGTTTAACACAAGTTATATATTACATTATTATAAATGCCTTTTTTCATTTGATTTCGTGTAATCACAGCGTGTCGTTTTTGTAGGTGAATTCTAGTGTGCATGTTGTTGTTGTTAACATCTAGGTCAAAGCACATCGGTGAAATGAGTTTCTAGGAGATTTTTTTAAGAGACTTTATGCAAATTAAGAAATTTGGGAATGTGTATGGCTGTGGTTGATGAAATTGTTTGGGCGTATGAAAGTAAAGATGTTTCTATGACAGAATTTTTAGTATATTCTAGCCGGAATTTATTGGCTTTTAGCTTGCTTCAGCGAATTTGTGATTGATTTAAGTGTTTTGAGCCTGAACTACACCAAAGACTTGACTGTTTACTCCTTTCTACCGCTCAAATGAATAACATAATTGTTCAACTTTTCGTAAATATACCTACCTGATTATTCAATTTTTCATAAATGTACGGTACATGTACATAAAGACTAAGAAATGCTACTTCAAAGACTTGACGGTTCTTCGACCTGTCCAGCTGCTGAAAATACATTATGTACTCATTTGCCAAACTTTTTCGACAGACAGAGATTTTGGTTGTCATGCAGTAATTTATTTGGAGAAGAAAAAAAATTGACTGCTTGAAAAAATAGTGAGATCATTTGAAACAAAGTGACAATGTTAGCAATTTGAAAGAGGGTGAATTATTGTAGACACACCATTAGAAAGTGAGTCATTTGCATCTCTCTAGCACTCTGTGCCTGTCAATCATAGGATCCTGTACCTCTTATCGCGAACTATCTCCATCATGTTTTGTTTTTATCTCATCCTAAAGCTCATCGTCTTCTCCTCATGCTTTCAGAAGTACTATAAAATTTCTAATTGACGCGGCAGCTGCCATTGAGAAGTTTGTTTTGAATGTATTGAGGGCATTAAAGCTAAATCTAACTGTGGATTACGTTGAGTGTGCTTTCATATCATACACAAATTGTGATAGTGCAAAATTAACATATATAAACACGGGTTTTGAAGACTTGCCCTAAATTTTAGGTGTAAATTTCTATTGTAAAACCATCTAAATTTTGAAAGTATCAGCTCTGAGGTGATACTTTAAACTTGGCAGTTTTCGACAAAGACTTATTTTAGCTTATTTCACTGGACTCCAAAAATAAGTAGCGACTAAAATTGCCTTCTTGTATATGAACACGTTGTAACAATCTGGGAATTAGTGAAAATAAGTCCTTGAGAATTAGCTGAAGACTATAAAATCGCAAAATTTTCTAGTAGCGAAAATAGCTAGGTTTTACAGTATATTTGCTATGTTTGAGGATTGACTTAAATTTTACAAGCAATGCTATTCATTTAAACTTTGAAAGTATTACCTTTCACTTTTGTCTACTATATTCATATTTTTACCTTTATACGAATATAAAGGCTCAAGATTACGAAAGTATTAGCGCTTAGTATTGCATGATACTTGTGTTATATATTCTATAATTACACAGATACAGGATCTAACAATTGAAAGTTCTCACTATTAGGATGATTTGAAGCTGTGGTCACAACTACTATTAAATGTGTACATGCTTTCAGGAGGAATATTTAGGTCATATGGTAGTAATGTAGGAAAGAGATATCTTGGGTTCTATTTGTGTAACAGTCTGCCAATTGTCATTATTTTCTCATAGGTTCTGACAGTGAGGTAGAAAATGTCAGAACAGAGCTGCTATGACTTGGTGTAATCATAAAGAATGATGTTGACTATTAAGAAATGTATGATACAGATATTTGAAGATGAAAAATAGTATACTTGATAATATAGGTATTGTACTGGTAAGGCCAAACAAAAATTGTGTAGTTCCCGGCAATTATGCTCAATTTTAGAATAAGTATGGAAAGCAGATTTTTTATTTCATTTTTTTTTTAGTATATATATTTTGTTTCATACGTGAGTGTCTAGTTCAGGTAGTTATGTTTTTCATTGTTTTCCATATGGTCTCTGTGTTATTGTTGGTTTCTTCTCATCAGATGTACAGCCATTACAGATTGGAAGAACAGTTTTAAATTGTCAGTTTCCGCGTCCACTATTTCTTGTGAGACTTCACATTTTTCCCGATTTTATTATTTTTTTCTTGAATGCATTGTCAAACCAAACAACCAATGAGATTCAAGCCTATAACCCATGAAAAGGACTTGTCAAACCAAACAACCAATGAAATTCAAGCCTATGTAGTCCATTAAAAGGACTTGTCAAACCATCGAAATTCGTCTACTGCCCATTATGAAAAATATGTCAAATGGGAAAACCAATGAAATTCGTGTCTACATTATCGGCATATTTTAGTACATGACCTGAAAGATAGTAGAGTGAATCAAAATCATATAATTTTTGCCTGGAGACTCCAATAATTAAACGGCACATACTAATAGAATGCTGTTATCTATAGACGGTATCAGTAAATATTATCTTAACATAGCGCATCCTGCATAATTTATAAGTTGAAAATGATAGCTGAAGATAGTATCGATAAACATCAAAGATAATCTAAACAGTTTCTGTGGGGTTAACCATCTTATTCCTATAGGGCCGTAGTCGCAGAGGACACACTGTTATACCACAGGAAGTGACATAATTCACTTGAAGTCTGCATGGTACCAAGAGTTTTGATCTTAGAGATAGCATAGTTTTGTGTTTCGCTGAACTTCTTTTTTTGGATCATTACAGTAGGACAGATGTCCGATTAACATGCAAAGCCACAGGCATGTTTGCATTGTGAGGTTGACAATACATATCGCTATAGATAGACAGGCTAAGTAGAAAGTATTGTATTCAGAATCTCTTGTTATCTCAAATTGTCAATGTCAATCGTTTAAGACAAGATATTTAGGATTTTGCAAACTTGTAGTATAAAAAAAAAAGTATAAACGAGATAATATTTTTTGACAAAGATCGTCTCAAATTTAGTCATAATTAAAAAACAGTGCGCTTCAGTATCTTAAATATAAAATTCTGTCATTTTTTTCTGTCATATCAAATTCCAATATGAATTCTAATTAGCAACCTAAGGTAAAGGAGGAGTAGGAACAAAATTTCAAATGGTACAATCGATTAAAAAATTCTATTTATTCAAATAAAATCCTGGAATGTCCTGAGGAATCTCAAGTACTGACATTTTCACATCTTTTTCGAATGGAATTCTGGTTTGGGGAAATCTGTAATGAAGTGCTGCTAAGGCCAAACACAAAAAAGTGTTTGGTTCTGGTAACCCAACCCAACCTAGTTTTTTACTGCCAACCCTAAACTTTTTATTAGGTAATTCGAAAAAATAATTGAAAAATTGAACAAGTTTTCAAAGTCGTACAAGAACGAGATTTGAAGACGTCATTGCTTCATGTGATTAAAATAACATGGTGGAATACAGTTTACCACATGATGTCTTCTGATGAGAAGTCTCGGATGACATCTGATTTTTTTAAAATCCTACCCACCCTGTTTTTGAATTGGGCATTATCGGAACCACACAATTTTTTTTATTTGGCCTTATAAAACAGTAAATCGGAGGAAGGCAAAACTTAACAAAGAAATAGTTAAGTACATTAATTAAAATCCTCTCTAGCTCAACTAGTAATTTATGTGTATAAATAAATACCCTCCTTGGTAGAAAGAAGATTAAAAATGTTATTGTTTTTAGTATTCTAGAGGAAATGATACTAATCAAGACATTTCAAATTTCAAAATGGCCGCCTCACACAGGTGTATAACTTTTGTACATCTCATGATCTCAATTACATTATATGCTGCGCTCTACTAAATACTAATTATCACTAAAAGCAAAATATCATTAGTTTCAGCCATCTACTACTCTTCATTATTTTATACATTTCAGCAGTTTCTTTTGACAGTTTTTCCGATATGAATAATTTCAAGAAGATTATTCAGATTTAACTGACCAATCAAAATGTCAACTTATTATGCATATTTTTTTACTTTTGTTATAGTTGTAATAATTATTCACACTAACTTATCTGACCAATCAAATTGTTAGTTTTGTCAACTTCAAGGTCTATACTTCATTGTCAGTGCCATGTATTGTTACATTACCACCATTTATATGAACAAAGTGTTTAGTATTGTGTAAATTCACCAACCCTCAATGACCTGTTGGTCTAATTACTTTGAGGTAAAAACTAAGATCTGATTTTAGGAAGTTGACCTCAAAGTATGATAATTTTTACAATATTCAAATATTCATTTGAAATAGTCATAGCATGATATGGCACACGTTCATCCTGTGTACATCACGTTTATGTGTGTTCATTTACATAGTGACTATGTGTTCATTTACATGATAACTTTTTGTGTTCATTTACTTAATGACCCCGTGTAGATTTACATAATAACTCTTTGTGTTCATTAACATAATGACCCATTTGAATAATGATGAATGTAGTCACTCCATAACTGTTACAAGCTTATTTGACAAATTGTTTTCAAACCATATAGTGCTAAAGAAATGCAGGACAAGCTTGTGGGTATGAGATTTGAGAACTAACAGAGTAACACAACAGTGCCTATGCCATACATGTTGAAAAACTCTAGGTTAAATTCCACAATTAAAGATGAAGTATTCTATTTTAAAATATGATTTCAACAAAGAAAGGTCGCCGCTAGTACAGGTTTGATTGTATTGTTAATTTAAATATGATGTTTCAACTGTGACATCAAAATATAAATATCGATAATGTGAAATAATGAAAAATTTCTGAATGTTGAAATCCTGTGTGTCAAATTTTCCATCTTTTTATTCTAAACAGTATAATAATGTAAGCATCGTGCTTGTACTCTGTGTTTACAGCAGGGAGAAAGACATGATTACTTGAAGCTTCACATCTGGACACGTGAATTCCAAATCAAGGAAATGAAGAAATCCTTATTAAAGTTTCAATTCAATTTCAGCACTGGGTTGTTTTGATGAAATTGCTACGAGTATCAAGAGAATGTGAGAATTAGCAATGCTTATTGGCTAGAGGGCTGCAGGGTAGAAAACATTCCTTTTCTTTTTGTTATGCCTGAATACTAAGACTAAGAATGATAACACAAAAAGGATTTCAGAGGACTTGTTTGTTACAAAATTTATGATTTTTTTCGAATATCACACAGGGCTCGACATTAACAGTAGTCCTGTGTCCTCAGAGTACCAATTCTTGTTATGGGGCTACCATAATTTGCAGCTGGTAGCCTGCTCAGGCTACCACTCAGTGACTGATAATGCAATGATTTAAAGGATGGAAGATTTACAGACGTAAAAGTATTTTAATATCAAACATATTTCCAATAGAGGAACTCTGTTTTCAGACAGTTCAGGAATACGGGACTACTGGTCACCATCCAACCATAGAATAAAGTTAATTTCAAGCCATTTTACATACTAAATTGTTAGCATGATAGTTAATATGTTTAGTTGTATCTAAAATAAAGGAGTGGTCTCGTGCACTGCAAGTAACCTTCACACACTAGTTGTAAGGGATGGACTTCTGAAACTACCCACTTGATGGAGATCTATATAAGAGGTCTTTTGATCAGAAATCGTTCAAGCCATGATGATCTGACAAGCTTCACATGTACATTGTCAAAAAACTGTTTTATGACAGAAAATAGCTGTATGAGAGTATGCAGTACTGTACTACTTTTCATGACATTTTCTTTCCTTTTTCATACATTTCTACATCTTAAATCCTGCGTGTAATATTCATGTTTGAAAACAAAAAATGTCTGTGATCCAGGATGTTTTTGCAGTTTTGTTTTTCAAGTTTTGCTGATAGATACCTGTATATCCATTATCCATTAATAACAAATATCCTGGTGAACTTTCAGGCCATTTTTAGCATACACCCAAGGCATGCGTACTTCCTTTGAAAGATGGAAATCCTTAAAATATGCTAAAAGCCTTAGATGTGTGTGTGTGTAAGACAGCAAAAATTTCTCATTTACCATGTATTACACTTGGGAGAGAGGAATCTCTCAGCTTGTTGAAAAATTAAAACAACCCAGAAGGGAAAAGTCTTCTAAATACAACATTACCTTAGATTCCGAGTTTTTTTTTCCATTAATGTAAGAATTCCATTTATTAGCTGCCCTGGCTCTCCGAATGCATGTCTGGAGGAGTTTTCCACATTCCCAGCCAATTTTTTCCATTGAACTACTCCAAGTGGGACCATTGCCTGAATAACCAGATTTTATAGGGGGATAAAGACGTGAATTTGAAATGTCAGATGAGAATGAGAAGTATCAGATTAGATTTATTACATAGCAATTAGATGACATCAAATCATAAACTCTTACATATTCTAATCTGGCTAGCTACATCATTAACAACGGAAGACCCCAATCTCAAAAAACTTGAAAAAAAAATTGCAGTGATGTAGTTTAATAGGGAGAGAGAGACCTCCATCACAAAGACTCCATATATTTGGGATGTATTTCATTGGGTAAGACCTCCATCTGAAAGACTCGATATGTTTTGACAAAATAACAAAGATGTATTTTAACGGATAGAGACCTCCATCTGAAATACTCTGTATGTTTTGAAAAAAATTGTAAAGATGTATTTAAATGGGTAGAGCCCGCCTTCTGAAAGACTTGGTATGTTTTGAAAAATATTTCGATCATGTATATTTAGAAAAGACCTCCATCAGAAAGACGCAATACATTTTGAAACTTCTGTGATCATGTACATTTTGTATGTTTATAGGGAATACCAGCATCAGAAAGACTTGTTTTGAAGAGATGTCCATCTTAACTAGTGTCAAAACTTGAGTAATAATGTTTTGGTAGCTTAATTTGATCCTTGTATATCAGTTTTGGGAGTGTGTAGGTTAAATGTACATAAGGATTGTTACTTAATAAACTGGATTGGTATCTGGCCATTCAAAATATGAACAGAAATTCAATCTTTTTTGAAGATACTACAAAAAAGATCACAACAAATATTTTCAGGGGAAAAGCCTACAAAAAGCAAAAAAAAAAATGAAATTTGGAATAAAATCCCACAGAAAATGTATATTTACACTGTTTGATGCGTTATTACTGTCAGATGTGAGTGTGGGAGAAATTTTATTTTAGAAAAATTGAAGATTGGAAAAAAATATCACAAAAATGATAAATAATGTATGGTTCTGCAATGATTAATATATAATATGCTGCTCTATACGGTATTATTGTCAGAAATGAGAAGAGGAGACTAAATAAAAATGATTTTTGAAAAAAATTGAGGCGCAAGTGAAAATAATACAAAAATTATAAAAAGTTAATAATCCTGAAATAATTATTTTATGATTTTGATACATTATTATTGCCAGAAATAGTAGGTGAGATGTAAAAAGAAAAATGTATTTTGAGAAAAAAATGAGTAGATGTGAATTGTGTAGTAGGAAGTCTTACTGTGCAAGTCAAACGTCATCAAAGTGAAGGTATGTACATTATACATCTGTGCTGGTTTAGAAATCACTGCTCTATCAGTTGTATCTTATCTATTAGGCACCAAGTCCCTGGGTGCATTTACTATTCCCACATTTAATTCACTCCTGATTATTCCGGGATTGCCCACAGTGACTTATCCCTCCAGGTGCCGGATTTTCCTGAACAAAAATCCATAATCGCATGGATTTTGTGGAACAGAATTTGCATAATTATACTCCTTCATTTGTTGAGAGATGGAGCCATACATCTTTTCTGTTTAGACATTTACACTAGTAATTCTGTGTTTTATCGTCGTTTTACTCCACTCAAACCAATCAAAACATAAAGTGTTTAATGCAATGTATGGTTTTGAAGAAAACAATTCCTGGGATCGCTCAAATTTTGGTCGACAAAAATATGTTTGGAAACAGATGCGGAGTCCAAAATTTGATAATGAGGTGATAGCTTCCATCATTTGTAATAGTATTATTACATAAGAACATGGCGTTTAGCAGATTAGTTAATGCAGCAGAAAAATCAATCGATTTGTAGTTTTCTTCTTGTTTCATCTTCAATTCCAGCATAAATGCATTGCCATAAGCTATATAAGATGAAGCCTTGAAGGACATGTAGTCTTTGACAGATTATTAACTGATATCATATTCACAGCCTACAAAATTATCGTTTCAGTTTGAATTTTGAAAAATGTAAGCTGGTTTTTTTTTGTTATTTTTTTGGTTTTAATCATTTTAATCGTTTGTTTCAGTCATCTCAGTTGAAATTCTTCATTTTTTTCGTAAAATTTTCACCACTTTGGATAAAATGTAAAATCATAACATATGTCTAGATTCCAGTTCTGCAATTTTCCCTCCAAAATATTGAAAATGTTGAATTTTAAACCAAAAGCCAGAATTTATAGTAGCAGGCTTACCAGTGGAATTTTTGGTAATTTGGAAAAATTTGACGATCTTTCACAATGAATGTTGTATAAGATTTGACAATATGTTCTATTATTTCTACGTTATGTTATGGGAGTTATAGAGTAGTCGATGTGAGACTTGTCATTATCACTGGATTTATAAGAAGAACCCTGTCACAGTGCCAGGGCAAGACTGGATTTTTAGGGGAAAACATACAGGGCAAGAGTTCATACATTAGCCCCAACTGCACCATGTCAGTAACATCACAGCAACATTGCCTTGCAGTAAAACAACCAAATGTTAAACAAGTTTGACAAAGCCTGTTGCAATACGTTACTCGCAGGAGTCGCAGCCCTCAGTTGTTACAAGGGGTTTACTTGTGTTTCAACTTCTTATTGTCAATTTTGATCACAAGATGAACAAAACAAACTAATGTTAGAAGGAATTGACAGCAAAATGGATGTTCCCAATACAACGAAATACAGAACTGTGTATTTTGCACACAACTCAGCCGTGAAGTTATGATAATTTGCAATTCATATTGCGTGGTTTGATCAGTGAGCGTACATGGTGTTGCCGTTCCGACAATTTGTCAAAAATTGTCCCCAAACAGTCAGAATTGTACTACAAATATGCCACAGAATGTGAATGTCATACCCGTGAGATTAAGCCTGACCACTTGTCCTCAAAACCAAATATAATAGATAGAATATTTTTGTTCTTGTCTCAGAAGTAGAGGCTTTGCAGTAGTCAGTGCATTAAACATAGTCTGTCCCTTGAGAGCTAGAAAAAAGACTTAGAAGTAATCCAGCGTGATGACTCAAATGGTGGTTAAGCAGAGTCCCCTGTGAAATTTGGCATCTAAGGGGATTACTGGCATCATGGCTTCCAACATACCACTGATAGTATTGAAACAAGTTGTCCTGTAGTCGTAGTAAAGCTTATGTTGGGATTCCAACCTTGATGTGCTTGAATCGTACTAGTTTGGTAGTGAGTACAGTTCAGGGATACACATTTGTTTGTTTTGGCCAAAAATCTGACGACTTTTCCCTATAGATTGTCTTCTTGTTACAAGTATGTAAAGCCGGTAAGTACCTCAAGGCTGCTGCAGTGGTTTATGCCAGAAATAAGAATATTCAATCTACTAATACGCACATGTCACAAGGATTTGATTATTGCATACCTCTCTCCCCTCTATACTCTTATTTGAAATCCAAAATTTTGATAAAATTGAATGCTAGAAACTAAATTTTGATAAAATTGAATATCGGGGAAACAACAATTTATGCACAGTAGTCTTGCAAGCCTTCCCACCATACTTTTTTTTTTTGAGATCCAAAATTTTGACAAAATTGAGATCACAAAACAAAAGTATGTTTGCCATATGAAATTAGAACTCTTGCAAGCCTTCTCTTCACTATGTTTGTCATTCAAAATTTTGACAAAATTGAATATCACAAAACAAAAGTGTATTCATCGTATGACACTATATAAGACTGCGTTAACCATAACTTTTGATTTGTTGTCGTATTTTAGTTTGTATACATGTAGCAATACTCGATAAGTACACTATATATTTTATTACACTGTTTTGATAACTGATTTCAGTTGCAGACAGAAAATTGAAATTTTTTTGATAGCAAACATTGGTGAATACAAAATGAAGTTGGCACACAGACACTATAATCCATACATTTGTTGTCATTAGGATTACAAATGTGACATATTGACAGCTAAAATAGTATATTTGTGAACAATTGAACAGTTTGTAGTTTTTACACGTACATGTAGAGACTGTTAATATTCTTCATATACATTGCTACACACACAGACACACATACATGTACATACATACATACATACATACATACATACATATATACATACATACATACATACATACATACATAGACATACATACATACATACATACATACATACATACATACATACATACATACATACACACACATACATACATACATACACACATACACGCATACACACATACACACACATACATACATACATACATACATACGTACATACATACATACATACATACATCCATACATACATGCACACACACACACACATACACACACACACACACACACACACACACACACACACACACACACACACACACACACACACACACACAGCTGTGTACTTGTACATGTATGATGTACCTTCATATTATTTGATTTTAAAAACTATAGATTTTGACATGCAACTGGTTACAGGAAACTAAATATCATGCGTTAGTGAATCTAGTATGTTGCTTTTATGTACAAAGTGGTTATTAAAGACATCTTAACAACAAGATGTTTTCGAGTTTTTTTCTGCTGTGAAATAGTGAGAATTTGTCTCTGACAAAAATTTTCAGGCCTATTGTATTTTATCCATCAATTATTAAAATTGTTTAATTTCATGATGAAACATTGGTTAAAAAGATTTTGAGATGAGTTAGTTACTTCGGTTGGTACCAGGTAGTTTTTTTTGTTTTTTTTTTCAAATTTAATATTTTAGTATAAGAGAATTTTGTAGGTCGTTTGTTACTCCTAAATGCATGAAACTGTCTTGTTATGTTCACATAGACATTTCACAGCAAAACGAGGATTAGTAGTGTAAAATCACTACATCTGTGTACGGCATACAAAACAGTGAATTCTAGCCAAAAATCCATAAAAAATAAAAATTTATGACAGTTGTGTGATTGATAAATTTATGCTTTTCTCTGCAAGGTTTAGTCCCAGCTAAGCCCACTTTCATTCATAAGATTCGGTGAATGTTGATAAAAGTTGTATGTCAGGCCCAATGGGGTTGAGAACCGGATTAAACTTGACACGTGGATTAGCAGACCACAGATAGAGGTGATAGATGGTTCACATTTACAAATCCCACCATGTAACTCATTATAACAAAGCATTTATCATATATATTATCCTTTGAGTCATCGACTCCAACTTTTGTCTGTTTGTCTGCTTTCAGATTTGACGGAAATTGTATTCCTGGAAAATTGTCGCCAGCCAATCTGAAACACTAATTTTGAGTCACCAAACCAATGAGAAACTCGGATTTTAATTAAAATGATTCTAATTAGTGTGTTTTAATGAAGCAATAGTGACTAAACCAATCAGACACGCTGGTTTCATTAAAATGATTCCGAGTGGTGTATTCTTTAATGTCGGAAATATTAGCAAGAATTATAAAAATCATTACAGGAGTCAGATTTATTTGATTACCCTATATTTGAAACTAAATGAATTGCTACCCCAAAACAGGTGTTGAAAGACACTCACCAGATGTATCAACCAATCAATTGTTACGTTTCTTGGTTCACTAAACAGTGATTGGTCAACAGTTGTATGGATTAGTCATACTGGGTTCTGGTTTTTTATTTGCACTTCATTCACTGCCCATCGTGTAAAATTAGTTGAATATGAAGGTAAAGTTGATGTTGGAGAGGAGATAAAAGTATGAGTAACAAGTGCAGTATATTGTATGAGAATACTAATTTTTGAAATTTCATGCAAAATGAAAAACAAAAAATCTGTGCATACAGACTGTATGATAATTATTCACGTTTCATTACTTCATGAATTTTATATTTCTCAGGAGCCTTTACCAGCTTCTACAGTGTAAACAGAATGAGTAGAGAATTTTGTGTCTTTTTGATGAGAAAATAAACTAACACTTGAATGTTTTCTGCAAAAAAAAAAAAAGTAACATACTAGAGTAGGAGTAGTAGTAGTAGTAAGATTCCAAAAGGTGAGAATGAGAGATGAAAAGAATCCACCTGAGAATTCCTGTTTGGGTCAGAGGTCATAATTTGCATATTCATGAGGGAACATAAATCTCAGTGATGTTTTCTTTACGAGTGTTTTTTACTTCCTCCAGTGTTGTGATTGTCACATAGGTGTAGTAAAACTATAAATCGTGGTTTCTAGCTGGAAGTACAATATCAACCTATTGACTTGTATTTCACTTTTGATGAGAAGGTCCAAGTTCCACGATGTAAAAACGCAAGTTTGCAATCGTTTCGTTAAAAAAAAAGACTATAAATATTACAGTTTTATTGGCTTAAACCCCAGTGGCAATTCTTAGCTTTGTTTGTGTCAGCAGTCCTTTCCTTTAAGTTTTACAACATTCTATAATCACCATTGAAGAGTTTAATTAGTTATTTATTTGTTTGTTTGTTTGTTTGTTCTTTCATTTGTTTGTTTATCTATTTAGTTATTTCTTTTTTTTAAAAGATAGATAGAAAAAAACCCCAAATGTATTCATATCAGAGAAAGAAATCCTAAGTTGGATAACAGTAGATCTGGTGAAAATCATGGAAATAATTCAGTCTGAACTGATCTAGTCTGTAACCATGACAACATATACATTATGAACAAAATACAAATACATATTTATGAATGTGAAAAGTTAATTTAACACTGCGAATATACTTTATTCTACTTTTTTGAGTTATTAATTTTGTCAAAACTGTACATGTTTAGAAGGGATGGGTTTATAGATTTCGATAATGGTGGATTATTCATCAAAATATTTCATAATTTTTACTTTTACTCTGATCCATCCTATGAAAGTAGAGTACGTAGTTTTCCTGCTGTTGAGACAAAAATTGGCCCTTGATTTAAAAGAATATAGTGTTGTTTTCAAAACAATGATAAGTTTTTTAACCGATACTGATGTTGTTTTTTTTATTGCAGTGTGCAGAAGAGTTGGATTCGTTGAAGAATTGTAATAACAGACTACAAGATGAAATCAGTATTCTTAGGCAAGAGTGTGAATTAATCAGGTGAGGAAACAGACTTTGCAGCATGACTGAATTTGTAGCTCAGTAGTGCTGCAAGGCAAAGTAAAATGTCTGTCTGTCTGTCTGTCTGTCTGTTTGTGTGAACGACTGAAAGCCACAAACCACTTAATTGATAGCAATGTTTAGGATGTCACCAGAGTTTTTTTGTTCCAGGCAGTGATCAGATCAACGATGGTGAGGATGTTACCATAGCTGTGGTATTTGTGAGGGAATCATTCAAGGCAAAAAAGTGATCTGAAGAGTGATATGCAAATTTTTGTCTAAGAATGTTGAAAGTGGTCAAAGTCTCTTACAATCTAAAAATCTTATTGGCCTAGAGCCGTACAAAGGTTGAATAAAGTCTGAAAGTCTACAAATAGTTCAATGAAAATAGAAGGATATGATGGCTTTGTAGCTCCTGGTAATCTACCTCAAGTACCTAGGTAACTATATTCCTAAACAAAATGTATGATTACGATGGATTTTACGATATCGCTCAGTCTCTGTTATCAGGGTTGTAAAGCCTAGTAAAAGAAAACTACTACAAATGCACTTCTGCCCTCAATTTCTTTCTACATGTTATGTACATACTCATTCCCCACCAATCCAACCCTCCACTGCACCCCCCCCCCCCCTCCCCCGTTCAGTTACACAAGATTTTCATTCAAATAGCCGTAACATTTTTCATTAGATTTGTTTATTTTGAAAAACTATTCAAAAACCTTTACCGGAAATAGTATAGTGATTACCCATTGATTATGTATTTCTCACAATGTATTTTGACAGTACAGTGAATAGGCTAGATGTGAGCTGGGTTTGGCTACAAAGTGATCACACACACACTTCAACAAGTATAACCCCATGTTTACCGATAGTAGAAATAAAAATATAAATAATCACACAAAATAGAAAGAAAGAAAAAAAGAAAGAAATTTGCTTCAATTCCAGCTGTTGAAGCTTAACATTTTGTTAGTACTGATAAAAATAGTGTGTATACTTTACTCTGACACTTTTCATGTCAAAATGTGCAGTGACCTTTTGACCTCTCACGGAATTTCCAAACTAAATATTGTTCCATCCCTTCTATGTGTATGGCTATGTCTTTGGACCCAAGCAATATAAAACACAACTGTCAATCCAATTTGAAAGAAAAGTAACAAGTTTTACAACATTTTTTTTGCCATTTTTCATGAAAAATTTGATACTGCTTATGGTATCGTTGTAAAATATAACATTTTCAATCATTACTATGTCTAATAATTGCCTTGAGTTATGAAAAAGAGAGACATTTCGAAGGCCAATTCTTTTCCTAGATATACCATTCTTCAAAAAATGTCCCTTGTAATAGCTTGGTTTCATGGACACCCATATGCACCAAAATATTGAAGTATGTGATGTCAGTCACGTAAAGTCATCCTAGTTTATGTGCATTGATTGCGACATTGGTATCACCCGCGTATACTTCTCACACCCCCTGTGACCCCATGCCAGTACCCTAAATTTTAAAACAGTTAGTGTGCAACAGGACACTGCCAATAATATGGCACGGCCACTTGTTTGACTGAAATATAATCACACCATGTATTATAAGCTATGGTAACAGCTGCAATCATGGACAAAGACGAAATGTGTTTTTAATTTTGATGTAATGTCATTTTATTGCATTTATAAACTGTTATGTGATGGTATATGTTACAGATCATTAGCCACATGACTCAAAAGTGTACGGGAAATGATTACATTTTTAGTAAGTAAACAAAAGACGCCATGTTACAAAAGTAACCACATAGTTTGCCTCATTAGACTTGTAGTGGTATTATGATAAATATAGACCTGCTGTTTGTCATTAGACAGCTTTGAGTCCCGGCAAATCACATGTATAGTGCAGAGAGTATAAACCCATGTATACACCCATATACACAGCTGTGGCCTAAACACAGCTGACCTTTTATTCAACTCTTCACACTTGTTTTTTTTCTCTCTCTCACCTTTTTTTTCTTCTTTTTTTTTTGCAGTAAAATACCTTGACAAAATATCTGCTGCCAAGAAATTCCATTTGCGGTCTTTCTTTATGAAGAAGTCAAAAGTATATGCATATGAACATGATCACATGACTGACATGTGACATGAAATGCAGACCAATGCCAATGGTGACCTTATGATGATCACATGACAGAAGATGATGTAAGAAGGACAAGTGCTGACGGACTAAAAGTGGCTGTCTTTTTTTTCCTCTATTTTTAATTTTGATATTTTTTTTTGTAAAATACTTATGTTGCAACGCCCTACGGACATATTATTCTGGGCTTCCTGAAAGATTTATTGCCAATGTGCTGCAGAAGCTTATCTCAAAGAGTACATGTCAGATAACAGAGAAACACTTTTAAACGGAGATAGTATCAATTCATCACACATCATAATCACATGTTATTACATGATAATGAAATGTTAATCACATGATAATCACATGATAATGAAATGTTAATCATATGATAAACACATGATAATGAAATGTTAATCATATGATAATCACATGGTAATGAGGTTTTAATCATATGATAATCACATGGTAATGAAATGTTAATCATATGATAATCACATGGCAAACACATGATCAAGGAGGATTCTGGGAACAAATAGGAATTTTATTTTTTACAAAACGAAGAAACACAAAGGTGTTTTTATCAAGTGATGCGAGGCTTTTACGTATCTTTGTTGTGTGTGCACAAGAAAATGCACTTTAATGTTCTTGTGTATTATGTACAAATGTAAATATGTGTAGAAAGTTGAATCCATGAGTCATATTTGGTGTCCAGGAATGCCACAGGCCGCCTTGACTGGTACATCTGAATATATTCAAATCACCAAATTCTTATGTCTGACGGAGAACCAATCAAATTCGCGTTGGTAGAAACTGCTGGAGGTAATTTATGCCAACCTAGGGAGCAAATTATGATATTCAGCCAATCACATGACAATGATTTTAGCACCTTTAACTTAACCAAAAAAACTACAGTGTATGTAGCACCAATCAGTTGACAGGTTGTAATGTGTATTAATGTTCATTGCATGAAGCACTTTTTAAATCTTTTACACAAATGCTGCAATACGACTTTTTATATAAAAGAAACACAAAAAAAGGCCTTTTTGACTATAAATGGAAGGAGAAAAACAAAGTGATCTTCCATGAATTAACCTGAGGTATATGCAATCACCAAAACGACATACTTTTCGTAGCTGCCAATCAGTGTTTTCTCGGTGTCTGTTCATATATCTGTATTTTCAGTTGCTGACACACACCGCCAAACTTTTCAGTCAAAGTCTACCAATCTGATATTCAAGTGTTTTCTGTAAAAAAAAAAAAAAAAAAAGATTATATTTCCTAAGCTGGACTATACCATTCAAACCTATGGGTAGTGACAGGGTGAAAATAGAGTACACATGTACATATATCCAACTTTTTTTCAACAAAATAATTTTTCAAGTCAGAGTTTTCCTTGCAGTCTGTTTACGTGTTTGTAAGTTTTAGTGACAAGAAAAAAAAGGATTTCCATTGTGTCGTCGTATCTTTGTTTAAGAGTGCACAGCAGTATTACGAGAGAAAAAAGTTCCAACTTTTTTGAAAAGAATGTTCATTGTGTGTACGGATATTTGTATCGTGAAAACTATGAACTGACTTGGCGAAAGAGGAATTCCATGCCAAAAGTTTAACACTATAACAGAAAATTTCTCGTAGTTTCAAAAATGTGTCGATTGTCCACAAAGTGTAGTTTACCAGGATGTATTTTTTTAGTGGCTCAACAATCATTGTATAAGGAACTATGTAGTTTGAACACTTGTACAAGCGGCAGTAAAGTGTTGTGACCTTTCTGCAGTTGAAGGTCAAAGGTCACAGTCTGGTCAGCCATATTGCCATTCTATTTCACACCATTTGTTGCATACATTCTGACCATTTACGTAGTATTTCTGTGCATTTTATTCAAATTTTAATAACAATTTCAACATTTTTAAAAAAAAGAAGAGATGTCAAGTTTATATACAACAGTTTTTTGTCATTTTTCTCCCAGCTGCTACTATTGGTACGCTGAAGCTGTGTTGGCTTCCAAAACTTTGCTGCATTCAAATATTTCTACCTAGAGAACAACTACAACCGCCTGGAGTAAAGCAATATCACACAACACAAACAAATGATTATAGGGGTCAAAGGTTAGGGAAAGCATTTATTTCCAAGAATACAAAAAAACAAAACATATATTTTTCATTCTCCATATTATAAGATCAATGTATTTTCAAGACAGTTTCTCTTCATATATTTCTCATGCAAAGAAATGAAAAAAAATGCACCCAAAAATCCGAAATGGTAATTAGTGTATGGTTTTTACCAATAATAATCGGTTAAGATTCCTATCCCTGGTTGGTGCATTTTACAGAGTTTTTTATATACCATTTGTATTTATTATTTTGTGTAAAGAAATAGTGGGAAAACGAAGGACATTTTGTCCAAGTTTTATTCTTGGATGAAAGTTTTACTCACAATATGATATTATTGTAGATGAACTCAATGTGAAAATAGATGGTTACGCATTTTCAACAATACTGTGTCCGTCTTTGTTTTCTGTGTGTGTGTGTGTGTGTTGGTGTGTATGTGCATGCTTGCATTGTGTGCATGTGTGTGAATGTATGTGTATGCAAACAGTGTAGGTGGTTGGTAGGTACGTACGTAGCACGGACAAGCTGTGTAGGTAGGCAGGTACACATGTGGTGTTCGTGAAGTTGCTACTTTAGTAACTCGCTGTTTGGCCTTGAAGGGCCTCACTGTAGCACGTAGCACGGAAAATTATGTAGGGAGATCTAGAGTAAGCTACGGTATGATATGGTAAAATACGCAATAGAAACGTACAGAACTCTCCAAATTGTGAATGTAGAACTCCCTCAATTAGTTATAGAACATATGACATCATACTGATGTATGTAAACAATCAGCCAATAGTTTGGTTGAGTATATGCCATTCATCTGTAAAGAGTAGCAATACTGGTTTTCTGCTGCACCTGTATATTATCACAAATTGACCAGTAAATTATGAGTTGACCAAATTTCATTGTAATCCATAGTGTTCATTTTGTTACAAATATTAATATCATTTCTCTTGTCATATAGTCCTCGATGTTACTACCGGAATCCTAAATACCCGGCGACGAAACCCAGTGTTACTATGGTAACAGTTAAAATGAGTTTACAATTAGTCCGTAATCAATACTAACCATATGTAAATAGAAAGATATCAAATATTTTCATATTGTCGTAGGCTACGATGTATTTCATTTAATTCCGGTTTAGAATGACACACTGTCAGATGAAGATACGTTTACCTGTGTAAAGCTAGATGCATTTGTAACGAACGATTGCTCTTCCAATATACATTACATCATTTTTACATGAGGATAAAAATGGAAAGTTCATGTGAATCGTCAGATGTAGTCGTGATATACATATTTTATCAATATTTATTTATTTATCTATTTCATTCTTCGTTATTCATTATTTATTTAGAAGCCAGAGGAAGACCTGATTTGATATGGGTTTAGTTTGTCTAGGTAATTTCACTGGTCCCAACTCCTCGTTGAAATATAAATGAAACGCTGGTGTCGAACAGTCAAAAGATCATAACTGTCGAATAAGTCAGTTGAAAATGTAACGAACATGAAATGCAACAACAAATTTATTAGACTATAACTTTTCCCGGAGGAATTCTATGACTTTTCGCGGAATTCGTAGTAATATCGGGAGGAGGGAATGAGTTTCGTGCACTCGCAATGAGCATCTCTGCAGTGTTTGGGCGTGATGTATGTGTATATACATTATGCAACGATGCTCACGCTGTTTTCAATCCGTCATCTCTGAGCTCCACGCTCAAGACGCTCGAGTCAACAAACCACCCGGCAGGTTGCTGGGGAGAGTGCAAAAATCATGAATCTGGAAAAATTACAATATCACGAAACTCAATCGTCTTTTTTCTTAACATTACTGACTATTATACATTTTAAGGTATAAATTACATGTACCATATTTAAACTTTCAACAATTGAACTGGATAAAACTTTTCATAGCAAGATATCATACTATTTGACTATTTTAATAAAGGAAAATTCTCGATCCGGTTTGGTCAAGAATTGTATTGCTCTAAAAATTTCTCCCTTTAAATATTACGGACTAGGCAATTTAAATTAAAATGTAACTTACCCATGGTAAAAAAAAGTCTTTAATTATAACAAACTTTTTGTGATGCTCGATTAAATTCCTAAATTAATGATCACCCAGCCTCGATTTCGATGATTTTTCTCAGAAATGAAAATCATTTATAAGAGCTTATAGGTATATTTTCAAAATTAAATCTAATAGTATCATAACTGATACCAGAATTTTTTAATTGTTCGTGTATCAATCGCATTTAATGTTCTTATGACGTCATTCAAAGCCCTAGTATCTTGTTATGTGAGCATTTTGTCAATCCTCACCCCACCCCCATCGAAGACGGTAGTGAAAATCCAGACATCAGTAGATTATACTAGGCTACGTCATTCTTATAAGGAAAACAAATATAATTGTTTGTTTCCGATAATATGGCCTTAAAAAATAGGGTAGGTAGGGATTTTATTTATTTTATTTTATTTTATTTTATTTTATTTTATTTCATTTCATTTCATTTCATTTCATTTCATTTCATTTCATTTCATTTCATTTCATTTCATTTCATTTCATTTCATTTTATTTTATTTCATTTTATTTTATTTTATTCTATTTTATGTTTTTAATTGTTTTGAAAAACATTGTTTCGACCCAAACACAAACGAAATGGTGGTCAAAATACCCCTTCTAGATAGTCAACGTTTGATGAATTATGTACATACATCGCGGAAGAAAGAAAACAGACGTTACAATGGTACATGAAGGTCAAGAAAACAAAGAATTTCTTATCTCTTTCTTTTTAAATATTTAAAAAAAAATGTTTAGGATCGGAGACTTAAACTAGGGTCGTTCGGGTTATCGAAAACACACAATTTTTGTTATTTGGCTTAATTAAGGATCCTCGGTTTATCCTGGCGTTTATCGTCTTATAGTAGATTGGCATTATATTTACGATCACAAGGTTCATCTACATTTTAAATTACTTTTCTGCAACCCCTCCCCTTCCCCACCCTACAGCACTTCCCCCTAAATTTTATCTTCCTATCGGACTCGGATATGTATCTAGAGCACACATTTTAGCACACATATCGCATGTAATATTAGTGATATGCGATGAGAAAAGTAAACCGATAGAAAGATAATGTGATCGAATACGATTTGGTTTTCAGTCGCAAACGTGTTGAATACTTCCGCAACGTAAGTGAATATATAACACCTGATTTAAATTTATACATATATAGAATAAGCTACAAGAAATCTCTCTCTCTCTCTCTCCCTCTCTCTCTCTCTCTCTCTCTCTCTCTCTCTCTCTCTCTCTCTCTCTCTCTCTCTCTCTCTCTCTCTCTCTCTCTCTCTCTCTCTCTCTCTCTCTCTCTAGATCTTTCTCTCTCTCTCTCTAGATCTCTCTCTCTCTCTCTCTCTCTCTCTCTCTCTCTCTCTCTCTCTCTCTCTAGATCTCTCTCTCTCTCTCTCTCTCTCTCTCTCTCTCTCTCTCTCTCTCTCTCTCTCTCTCTCTAGATCTCTCTCTCTCTCTCCTCCCCCCCTTGTCAAATACAGACCGCAGAGTATCAGATTGTCAGCAACAAAGAATATAACCAATATTTCATACTCTGTTCATACAAATTGAAGTATTAACCACTTGGTGGTCCTAATGTTGATATACATATAACACTTAAACTTCCTGATAAATCCGGTTAAGTACGCCCACTGTCTTACCGTGGAAAGCGTGGGTCAGCTGGCGTGGGTAGCAATATTTCAATTGCCCGATACCATCAACACATCATCCGCTAAATATCATCGCTTCACCACTGATTAAATGAAACTGTAGGTTGTTTTGAAACTATAATGCAGAAGTTTATTTCACTCCAAGTAAAAAAAAATACTCTGTATCATGCAAGCTTGGATGTATCGGTATTTTGCTTGTAAATTCGTACGTCCAGAAATGAGATTATCTGTCGTTGAGGGTGCTGCTCCAGTCACGTAGACTCGTCATCAGGGTATCTGTGTTTTTTTGCCGACAATTTCTTCCCAGTGCTTAGTTCATTATGACAAGTTATTTCACGTGACTACAGGAAATGATAGAAAACAAAATATACATCATGAAAGTTTACATCTATATTCAAAAATTTGGTTAAATTTGCCATGAAATGAAGAATGAGATATCTCCGTCCTCACGAACTCAAGCGTGTTAAGTTTTTTTCTTCTACTTCTGTGTACATGACTTCACCGCGGGAAGATTGTACAAATACTACGTTCATTCCCAATCAGCATCTCTGAAGTATTGTGACCGACGAGTATCTTTAATCTTTCTAAAATTTAAAATTTAAAGTAAAATAAGATAAAATTCCTACCTACCTACTCTATTTTCTGAAGTCATGTTATCTGAAACAAAGATTTATTTTCATTTTCCTAGATCTAGACACAAAAGTCGTCTCAAATGATAGAGAGGAAATGTGTTGCTTGAACATAGATAGGCTCTGAAGTGAACCCTACGCCAACCTAAGAAAAAACGAGGATAAATATAAGTTCAACTGTAGATGGCAGTATACATCATCAAACTCAAATTCCTTCACAAAGGTAAAAAAAACCGCGAAATTGCGACTGTTTGCAGTCTCAAAACGACTTATTAACGAAAGAGTTGAAAAATGTCACTTTCCTTCTGTTGGCAGTAATTAAACGTGTCCATGGTCGAGGCAAATCATATTTTAGAAGATTTATAATAGAAAACTTGAACTTTTGAGTAGATTCTAGATAATTTAGCATAAATATATAAAAAAAATTCATAGAAATATAAACAGAGAAAATCCCATAGTTTCTTTATAATGTCAAAATTTCTATTTTGAATCCGAACACGTTTAAATAGTTTTCATAGTCTGGTTGGTGTTGAATACATAAACACAAAAATCGTCTCAAATATTAGAGACTATTATTGTTGCTTGAACATATATATTTATATGGAAAGACAGGGAGGACAGCGACTACGACTCGAAAACTGCAACCTGCGACTTGCAAACTGCTACTGTGAAAACGACTTACAAGAACATAAAATACAAAATTTAGAAGGGATTTTTGATAAGTTAAGATAAATAGATATCTGCAATGGAAAATTATTCAATGAAACACAAATATCGATATAAAGTCGCCTGTAGATGGCAGTATACATCATGAAAACGAAATTGTAACTGTTCATTGAATAAATTTCCCATTGCCGATATACATTTATCCTAAATTTATAAAAAAAAAAAAAAAAAAAACCTTCTATATTTTATGTTTCTGTCTTAAAAATTTCTAAATTATGAAGGTATATCAATTTATAACTCATTATTACGGACCGATATTTAGTTTATCCATCTCCACGGTTTATCTAAAAAGTACTAGTCGGTAGGGGTTACCGGAACCAATATTTTTTGGCCTAAGTTAAAGTAAATAAAAACGTTATACCGTATCTCCTCGGGTTAGCGCCCTCACACGGGCAAGCGCCCAGGCCTTTCTTTTTTACAATGTCGACTTTATATATGCAGACTGTACTGTTATAGTCTTAAAAGACCTGGTTTCTCTCTGGAATACGATTTTTTTAAATGACCACAAATGAGGCAAAAGCATGAAGGTGTACATGGAAATAGAAGTAAATTGTTACCATTTTGCATGCAAAAAAGTGTTGGGTTGTCGACGGAAGCACACTTTTTTTTTCATTTCGTCTTATGTATTCAACATCAACCAGACTATGAAAACTATTGTAAACGCGATCAGATTCGAAAAGAAATTTTGGAAAGTATAAAGGAAGTATGGGATTTTCTGTTTATATTATAATTCTATTAATTTTCAATATATTTATCCTAAATAATCTAGAATCTACGTTCGTGTTTTCTATCATAAATCTTCTAAAATATGATTTGCCTCGGCCATAGACATGTTTTATTACTGCCAACAGAAGGAAAATGACATTTTTCAACTCTTTCGTAATAAGTCGTTTTGAGACCGCAAACAGTCGCAATTTCGCGTTTTTGACCTTTGTGAATAAATTGAGTATAATGATGTATACTGCCATCTACCGTTGAACTTATATTTATCCTTGTCTGTCTTAGTTAGACTGTAGCAACATTAAATTCTGTCGTCATAAGTCTTCCGTACTAATAGCAATAAAAACTTCTAAAATATGATTTACTTGGCCATGGGCACGTGTTTCTATTAGAAATACAAAGAAACTGGCATTTTTCAACTTGAAAATTGTTTCAATTGATCAAACAACACACGAAAGTTGTTTGAATTTCATATATTCATTGTGTAGTCTCATCAGTGTGTCGCTCGTGATATTCATCACGTCAAACTCGTGATCATGTCCCTTGTAGATAGCAATCTGTTCAGCAGTTATCCGATCTCAGAATTATACCATCTGCTCAGATATTATAGCATAGTATATTTTGCCACCCGATACCAAGGCAACTGTGCTAAGTGATAGGAACTTTTAGAAGATATAGAACCATTGGATATCTTCACAAAAAAAAATGTATTCATTGAGAAAGGGATCGTCAACGCAAAGACTACACATACTGTTTACGATTTATTTATTACCATCAATATATCTTCTTTGTCAGACTTTTGTAAATATCATTCCATTTTGGACAAGTTGCTTTAAAATACATGTCAAACATTTACTGTGGAGAATTTAATAAATCCACTTTACAATGTGAGTGCAAATTTATATGATATTCTGGGGTAATTATTCATAATATCAACCAATATGTACGACTGTTGTTTTTAGATATAATGAAAGCATTAGGAAGATGAATCTGTGAAAAGCTGATATCTCAGTTAAAATATAAAGTCCAAAATATCATAAAAGAATCTATGTACAGTTCAGTGCAAAACATGGATGCATACATTGTATATTACTATCCTTCAGTGTTGCTATCTTTTCAATGCTATGTCATGCCACTCTATCAGCCACCACTCTAAGTTGTAGATTGTAGGGTGGAGTGTGTCACTCTATCAGCCAGCCACCACTCTAAGTTGTGGATTGTAGGGTGGAGTGTGTCACTCTATCAGCCACCACTCTAAGTTGTGGATTGTAGGGTGGCATGTGTCACTCTATCAGCCACCACTCTAAGTTGTGGATTGTAGGGTGGAGTGTGTCACTCTATCAGCCAGCCACCACTCTAAGTTGTGGATTGTAGGGTGGAGTGTGTCACTATCAGCCACCACTCTAAGTTGTGGATTGTAGGGTGGCGTGTGTCACTCTATCAGCCACCACTCTAAGTTGTGGATTGTAGGGTGGCGTGTGTCACTCTATCAGCCACCACTCTAAGTTGTGGCTTGTAGAGTGGAGTGTGTCACTCTATCAACCACCATCCCAAGTTGTGGCTTGTAGGGTAGCATGACACTGTGTATCTTACAGCCTGTAATATGAATGTGACTATTCTCACTCATGGATGAGGCCAATCAGTGGCATTAACTTCACATGTTACATATTAGGCTATGCAAATTACAAACCATTGTAAACACATATATATTATCCTGAACAGTTTCACCTGCATGCACTGAATCTTTTCCCTAACAATTCCTATCAAATTTTCTTGTTTTTTTAAATGTTATTTGCTTACACGATGAACATGTTTTGTGCAATATTTGAAACTGATGAACTATAACAAGTCAAATGTATTAAAGTGACTATAAAAAGAAAATTCACTGAGGCTACATAAAATAACTTACAACTTTAAACAAAGTTTCTACTATTACACTATTTCCATCCATCTAACACACAGTATGCAGAAAGTCTATGACATCACAAATTACACAATACTTAATATACACAACAAAATTTCTCAAGGTTATATATATATATATATATATATAATTTACAGTGCTTCCAATCGAAGTAAGAATGATGAAGTAATACAACGTATTGATACATGACTGAACTTGCCCTGATGTATTGACATAGATTTAGCTATAGTAGTCACAACACTGTCTACACCGTGGCAAAGTTGAATAACAGTTTACTTTCATAATGCTGCTGAATGGACGCGCAATATTCATTGTTGCAAATAAATACCTGTCTATTGGTAGATATCATCATGGCTAGATGAACAGAGTGATGTATTAGACAACAAACCTTGGTACTGTAACTGCCAAATTTGAAAGTTGTTGAGACTGAAGTTATCAGTAATGACTCACACAGTTGTGACGCATCTTTGATCTGAATTCTGTACAAAGACACAGACCCATTTTGGTAGTGTATCAATACGTTGCAGTAATTTGTCGCTCATACTTTAATTGGAAGCAGTGTATTAAATCTAAGAATACAAGCTATTGACATCATAATATATACACAACAATGGTTCAAATGAGGATATTCAGAACTAAGTTCTGAGTACAAATGTGTCTAATAATTTGAGATTTGAAAACTTCATTCAGGGTTTCTAGGCAGAACTATTCATTGCATTTAAATGCCAGTATACAGAGAGAAAAAAGAATATGCAACAGAACAGCTGTTAAATGCAAAGTAATTGCTAGGTTGGTAGAAGTACAGATAGACAACACAATACACTCCAAAACAGCAGCTACACGAAAAGAAATCATATTGAACACTGACTTTTTGTAATTGTTCTTGAGAAAACCAAAAGGTTTAATTTTACCTTCTTACATAAAGTTTGATGACAAGTATTTTCAACATGTGATTTGTTCTTTTTTAAAGGTGAACGAAGGCATGACTTGTTTCATCTTCTTTAGCTGCATTTGTTTTATACTTAAGGGACACACAAAAACAAGTTATTTTCATCAATTCTACATCATACAACTTCTCTAAAATAGATATAAAACTTGCCAAATCTGTCTTAGAAGAGGCTTGCTGTACACTGGAGTGAAGCTTAGAAACAAATACAATTAGGTGATTATTATTACCCTGGTAACTGAACGATCGTTGTACGTCATGACAACTCGTGCCTACGTCTGGTTGTGTGGTGTTTGAAATATGAGCCAAAACTTTCCAAATCACACCATTATTTTTCCCAATTTTTCATAAATTTTGCTTCAGGAGATATAATTCTATTATTTCCCAATACTTCACTTCATTCAGCTGGAAAATATTCATGACTAGTAGTGACAAGGCCCCTTAGGTCATGAATATTTCACTTCATTCAGATGGAAAATATTCATGACTAGTAGTGACAGGGCCCCTTAGGTCATGAATATTTCACTTCATTCGGCTGGAAAATATTCATGACTAGTAGTGACAAGGCCCCTTAGGTCATGAATATTTCACTTCATTCGGCTGGAAAATATTCATGACTAGTAGTGACAAGGCCCCTTAGGTCATGAATATTTCACTTCATTCAGCTGGAAAATATTCATGACTAGTAGTGACAAGGCCCCTTAGATCATAAAATATTTTCCTCAGCTAAACAAAGAAAAATATTGGGGAATAATATCTAGTTATACCACTTTATCCCCATCTCTTAAGTTTTCACTAATACACTTGGGCTCACATTCAAACCCAGTCACATCGATCGGTTGTCAGGGGCAACATGGTATTAAAGTACACATATATAATTCCATGCAGACAGAATAAAAACATTCAAAATCCACACATCTCATCTCATAACATTTGGATAATATTAATAACCTTTAGAACTAACTTTTCATTTCAAAAAATATATCTCAGCTTTGTACATTGGAGTACATTTCTCATTATCGTCATTACTCAAAGCTTTGTACAAGGAGAGAAGATGATAGACAGAACAGCCAACTACTCACAAGTAAATCTAAGTTTTGTACAAGGAGAGAAGACGATAGACAGAACAGCCAACATGACATCTTGACAACTATCTGTATCGCCACCTAGTGGTCAGCTGTAACTATGGAATTTGTCATTCTGATGAGGAATGTCAACCAAGACAGATCGAAAGCTCAATGCTGAAAAAACCTTTAAACTGCTTGTGTGTTGTAACCTTTGTAGATTGTTTGATTTACCAAACCGATGAACAATTTGGTCAACTATCTGCATTCATTATCTATCCATTCTGACTTCAAATAACAAGTTTACCATAAGACTGTAAGACACATTGTGTTGTTCTACCCTCACTGGCCTTGAGAGAGGGGATGTGTAGGGGCGCCCTGTCATGGTGTACCTTACAGACTAGTTTACCATGAATATAGAAAATAAATGAGAATACCAGGTGTCATTTGTGATGGATGATGAGTGATTTCTGGTTTAAATGGCATACTTTATACCTTGAGTCTGTAAACTGTCACCTCAGTGCGATAATGTTGTATCTGTTATTACATTGTATAGACCCTTATTGCACTGCTGTGACAGATTACCGGTACAGTTATTCATTCTTAATCTTTAGTTATTATCCATACCATGCAAAATTATCACGCTTAAGTAAAATCAACAACGTTCAACCTTCTAACTTTGCAGCCATTCTCACATGGCATAAGGGCACTCAATTGTACGGCCAACCATAGGTAAGATTTTTGACATTGATACTTATCACATTGCAGTACATCACAAGAGTCAACAAAATACATTTGTACATGATGTACAAGAATTTCATGAGTTGCTAAATAAATTCATCATTGGAAACAGAAAGATTAGCGCTATTTGACCTAACAAAGTCTTTTAATTTTGTTGTGAAATGGTGGAAAAGGACTATTATTCAACAGCGCAATATTCTGTAGCTCTGGCCCTCACATCTGCTTCAAAACAGTGCTCCCTAGTGGCCAAACTGTACATTCTTTTGTTTTTTATGACCATACAATTGTGTATTCCTTAACATCATAAATTTTAATTTGTTGTCAAATAACAGCTACAGCTTAAATTCTATATCTCCCATAAGTAGAAAACTTGCATCTTAGGAAGTGAGAATTAACAGATTTGAATATATTCTGAAAAAGTTTGTCACAAATTTAACATTGCAAAATACATCACACTATCATATTTTGTTTGTCGTAAGTGAGCTGTACAGTTGTTTTTACAACAAGTGTGTCAGTTTTGAATGGAAGCATGATGTTTTGGTAACAATTTCATGAATGAAATACTAAATGTCTTAGAACTACAAACATGACAAATGCAAATATGCCATGTATGATTTTTTTTCTGTAAAAACTGTTTCACTGGCATTATTCCTACACTAAACATCCACACTGACTTTTCACACCAAACATTGATTCCAACATATTTACCAGAAGAAAAAAAATGTATGTTAAGGTGCTCTGTGCCGTGTTTTGCTATATATATTTTTTAAAATAAATGTTATATGTGTTTTGAAATAACATTACTTAAAGTGGACATATGGATGATGATTGGAATATTTATTTCGGATTTTTAATTCAATTTTATCATAGCTTCCTACTTGAGAATTCAATATGAAACAACACATGCCAAGTCCTTAGATTGATAAATGTGTGAAATGTCTGTTATTGTACTTACAATAACAAACTTTTTTGATATATTTTAGCTTTTTGCAATGTATTAAGTTACAAACACTGACTTGGTCTATGTTGTTTCACATTGACTTTTCAATTAGGAAGTCATGATAAAATTGATATATAAATGAAAAATCCAAAATAAATACCCAATCCTCATCCATATGGCCACTTTAATATTAGTTATCTGAAGCAAATCATTAAATATATGGAAAGGATATTTGTCTAGAAATTTGAATAAATTCTTTTTTTTTATACAAATATTGAATATCCTTACTACTAGGCATAAAATACTGACACACACTCAGCTTATATGTATCATGATGGTAAATATCATCGACAAGGTCAAAGGTCATTCAGTATGCAAATATTATACTATTGCTTCATTTCTGGATGTGTCGTTGCTCAAGGTGAGTACGGTTTCACCACGATACGGCGACTGTTGACTTATTTGGTAGCTTGGTAGTTGTCTGTCATCAGCCTGTAGAATAGATAGAAAATAAAATAATTAGCTGTGTACGACAATAAATGGTTGGTGAAAAGGGTTACGTCCAGAGGAGGGTGTGGAAGAGTCTCACATGACACACATGTGACCTTTGAACAATAGAGCGTACATCAATGACCTTTCGGTGAGAATCTTATGTTTTAACCGTTTTCTTACCATTTGCGTTACTGGGTTAAGTCCAATCTGATTTAGGATAACATTCAGTTTTGCTATAAAATTTACCGAATTCCGAAGTCCGACTAAGGATAAGTATGTGAGGTCACCTGCAACCATCCCTAATTTGTTCTACATGAGAGTGAATGTGACTCTGCAACATTTACTATTACATATGTACCAGCAATAGTTTGACCCAGTGCTGCATGCACATACTAGTGGTATTTGCACTACAGTGCAATACCAAAAACAGTTTTATTGCATAATGGTATGCAAATGATACGCAAATGAGTGAGATCGTTCCTTGTACACATAGCATGATTACACAGTATAATTTGAACAGAAATTTGCTGTTTCAGATACACATATGTAAAAAAAAAACAGAACCCCATATCGCATGAGTTCCAGTGTAAATACTCAGGGGAAATATATGCATTCTTGTTTGCGGTGTTTTCTGTTGCACTTTCACTCAATATGAAAGTATGGCCATAGTGAACACTGCAAGCATTCACGCAAAAATCCTGAGCACACTACAGTTGCATTCATGGGTCACGACAATTTTGTCAAATTATCCAATGTACAAATTGTAGATCATAAAAGTCTATGTATTCACATAACTTTGTTCTCTCCTCATGCAGTAAAACTTCAGGGTAGCTTCAGAATTCCTCTCATAGGTGTAATTTTTAATGGTCCTCAATTTTTTTCGTAATTTCAGAAGAATGTTTGACTTTCCTTTCTGTACGTTGTTTGCATGTGTCAGCAAATTCTAATGTTGGACTGAAATGACTATGATTCATAAAATGTGGAAAACATGCAGAATATAGTACAGGTAGTATTTATCTGATAAAAGAGAAATATAATATAAGTCGAAAGATTATTTTTTTAAAAATGAATAAAAAGTGTCATAAACAAACTTCTTGTATTATGATTGGTTTGATTAAATTTGTGTGATATCTTTGCCAGATAACTGTATGCCAATGAAGTAAAAACAAACACTTAATGTATGTAACTATGGAAACCACTGACCAGATATGGTAGAATGTGAACTTTGACCTCTGTGTGCTACCTTTGACATCAATTGTGTTTGAGTGTAGAAAGATCAGTGATATCTTTATCAGGCAACAGCACAGTCATAATGCAGTGCAGCCAAATGTTTAGTGTATGTAACTATGGAAACCCTTCACCCAAAATGAAATAAAGTGAACTTTGACCTCTGTATATAATGCAAAGTTTTCATCCTCCTGGTAGAATATTATGGGCTCTGTGTTGCCCCTGCCAGCTCTCTTGCCAACTCTCTTGGACTGCAGTGTCAGAGATTGCATTAAGATAGGACAAACATGGTGCATGACATATCAGTTAGTTTGTAGCAATTCAAAACAACGGATTAAAAAGACGCCATGCATTTTAAAATATTACACACCTTAACCTATGGAAGTAGGATTGTTACAGTCGTACACCTTATCCAATTTATTATGCTCTCTTAGTTATTGCTTTACGCACCTTAAAGTTGCCATATGGATGCGGATTGGGTATTTTTGGAGATTTTTAATTTATGAAACAATTTCATCAAGGCTTCCCATTTGAAAACTCCATGTGAAAAAACACTGATCAAGTTTGTGTTTGTAACTCAATACATTGCAAAAAATAAAAAAATGTGTAAAATGTTTGTTATTGTATGTACAATAAGACAATTTTTTTAGCTTTTTTCAAAGTATTGAGTTATACACACAGAATTAGTTAATGTTGTTTCACACTGATCTTTCAAGTAGGAAGCCATGATAAAATTGTTTTATTAGAAATTAAAAATACCCAATCCTCATCCATATGGCCACTTTAATCCATGTAAGTATGATCACCATGGTTACACGTATTATGATCAGTACTGTTACACACCTTAACCCAAGATTTCAATTGATATGTTGATGTTGGTACAAATAGTGTGTGCTCATATAGTTAGGATTATATTTGTATGCAGAAGTCTAGTCTAGAGGCTTTTCGATCTCAAGATCTCGCTTTACCCCAGAAGAGATTTGGAGCCATGGATAACAGTTAGACTAGCGAAAAGCCGTTGTTTAGTCGATTTGCTGTATTCAAATTTAATAAAGCTGTAAGCACATTTGAAATTGGTAAATACATGACTCATGCACTAACATGCTGAGCTTTGGTGCATGGCAAAGCTGGCCCACTGACATGCTTTCACTGTATTAAGATTCCACTATCAGGATGGGTATTGTGAGGAGAGAGACGTATTACTGTTCACCATTTGACCGTTACCACTATGGGAAAGTAGTCATTATTTGCCCTACCTGGGAGTTTCTTTCTCTTCTTTGGAGGACATCGTCATCATCACTGTCATCTTCATCATCATCTTCAAAGTTGTCTAGAAGATTGGCGGTAGAGGGCGCCGCTGCTGATTCTTGTAAACTGAGTTCAGTGGTTAAGGTGAATGAACTTTAAACAGATTGATCTATCTCTTTTCTCAACTTTGCCCTAATTACACTGAAGCATTACTAAGCATTATCATGAATATACACAAAGCTAGGCCAAAATGGACCTGGTGTACTTCTCGATCGGGACCTTTCTATTTTTCTATAGGGGAGGTCAGTTGTTAGTAAGGTGATATTGTCCAGCATTAGTGGTTAGGGTTAGAATAGGGTGATAACGTCCACCATGCATAGATATGAAGCTAAATCTTTATTATGAGTCTTTTACATGTGAAAATAGCGATCTTTGTAAAACAAAGTCTTTTAGTTGTCATGAAAGTAGTTAGCAGTTTGTTAGGTAGGTGTTGAGTAACTCATCTTTATAACTGTCATTTTCATGTCAGCAATGGTTTTTGTGATTATGGAAGTGTCAGCCCACTAATGGCAGACATTATCACCCTACTAACAACCAGCCTCCCCTATAGAAAAATAGTATGGTCCTGATTACAAAGGTTAGACTGAGAACTACACCAGCACCACAAAAACTAGAATGGACTGATACAACTGAGCAAAGTTGATAACACAATTAGTATGACATAAAGGATACTTGTGTTTTGAACTCTTCTTCTTTCTCCTTTGAAACTTCTTGGCCAACTGACTGAACTTTTTCTTGGTTGCTATGGTAAAGACAACATATATAAATAAATTGATAGCTTCCAAGGTGTAGGCTGCAAAGATATCCTATGTAAGCATCATATGAGCTCCAAGGTACATTTAGATGCAATCCGAATTGCTGGGATAATTTAGATGTATCTTTGTCTTTTCAAATTCCAAAGTTTTGGGAATAACTTCTGAAAACATGTTTAACCAGAGCTGGGGAGTCAAATTATACATTGCAGTCTCTTTGTTGAAAACTCACACACATGCATTCTGTAGCCAAAATTTACTGATAAAGTGCTGTTTTCAATTTAAGATGGTATGTATTTGGATCTTAAATTTCCTCAAAGGAATCATTATACCATATTTTATCTGAAATTTATGCAAATGCATTACAATACTTAATTTTCTCATCAATTCTATTCTGACACTGCGGCTATTGTAATATGAATAACCATAACCTCATTAATCTAATTTACATCACAAAGCCTCCTAGCTTAATAACCAAATGTGAGAATCAGTTATTTTTTATCACTGACCTAGGTGGTGGAATCCTACATTTAGTCTCATCATGTCACCTTTTCATGATCCATAAGTTCTTTTGTGTCCAAAACATTTTTTTTTTTTTGGGGGGGGGGGAGATGTGAATGAAGATAAAAATTTCCTCAAGAGAAAAAAAATCATGATTTATTAAGTAAATATATACAAACCTTTATCTCCTTAATGGTATCAGTGATGGGGAGAAACACAGAGAAAGTATAGTCAACTTACATTTTCCCATATGAGATAGTTTGTCTTTGAAATCAGCATCATCTGCCTGAGTTCCATGTGAACTGCTACTGTGAGCAGCACCAGCACCAACAGCGCCCCCATGGTACGATGGCATGCCAAGCTGAGTATTAGAAGACATGGAAACGCCACCACCAGAACTTTGATCTAGGTTATTATAATGCATTTGAAAAAAAAATGACAAATCATTCCAATGATGAACATGCAATGACAAGAGGGACGAAGAGAACGAGAGAGATATCGAAGAAGCAGAGTCAAGATCTGAATCATATATAGTTTGGTTTCAAAGAATTAGTAAGTATATTGAAGTATGTGTAATGATTACTAGTAATTGAGAGAATGTAATGCCACATTTTGGGCCAAATTAAAATGAATGATTTGACGAAATAGTTTTGGTGTGTACACATAAATTGTCAGAGTTGCAGAGAAGCTGTATATGCTTAACAAATAAATTACAACTCTGTGCTGCATCAAAATAATTGGATATATCCTAGCTTTCAACCTGAGTTCTCAGTTCTTCTTCAGGGATGTGAAGTCACATTGTTTATACATGTGTGACTTCAAAATATTGACATGGAGAATGTTTCCATCCTGGATAGGGAACCAGACTAGTTTGTCAAGGGGAATCACAGAAGCCATTATATATCAGAACATTACAACCATCACCAAAAAGAGACGTATTAAGCAAGTACACTTTGCCACCTGTCTGAGACAATATTTCGAAGTCATGCATTTTGTAAACAACACATGCCTTCACATCGCATCCCTGAAGATGACCTGAGGAGGGCTCGTTAAATCCATTAAAAATGCAAGAAGACATGCAAATTCGACGACATTTTGAGGTTTTTGCTAACGTCATTGTTATTGTGGAGTGTTACTGGTACAGTATACACATCAACAATGGCTGCCAAAGCTGAAATGTCATATCAAATACGACAAAAATCTGAAAAGTTACCTCTTTCAAGTGAGGAGAGAAATTCAGGATTAGCTTGTAACTCTCTCATAAATTCTTCATTCTGTAACATTATCGCCAATTTTTCATCTGCTAATTGTTGTTTTAGTTCTAAATCATCTTGATCAATCTCACTGCACTGCTGTCTGTTTATTTCCAACTGTTTCTGTAACTGTGCTGTTACCATTGACTGCAACACAAGTACAAAATTGAGAGATATGATTTTCTGTAACTGTGCTGTTACCATTGACTGCAACACAAGTACAACATTGAGAGATATGATTTTCTGTAACTGTGCTGTTACCATTGACTGCAACACAAGTACAAAATTGAGAGATATGATTTTCTGTAACTGTGCTGTTACCATTGACTGCAACACAAGTACAAAATTGAGAGATGTAACTTTCTGTAACTGTGCCGCAGTAACACCTGACTGTGACACAAGTACAAAATTCACAGTTATGATTTCTGTAACTGTGCTGTTACCATTGACTGCAACACAAGTACAAAATTGAGAGATATAACTTTCTGTAACTGTGCCGCAGTAACGACTGCGACACAAGTACAAAATGGAGAGATATGATTTTCTGTAACTGCTGTTACCATTGACTGCAACACAAGTACAAAATTGAGAGATATAACTTTCTGTAACTGTGCCGCAGTAACGACTGCGACACAAGTACAAAATGGAGAGATATGATTTTCTGTAACTGCTGTTACTATTGACTGCAACACAAGTACAAAATTGAGAGATATAACTTTCTGTAACTGTGCTGTTACCATTGACTGCAACACAAGTACAAAATTGAGAGATATAACTTTCTGTAACTGTGCCGCAGTAACAACTGCGACACAAGTACAAAATTGAGATATGATTTTCTGTAACTGCTGTTACCATTGACTGCAACACAAGTACAAAATTGAGAGATATACATTGTAACTTTCTGTAACTGTGCCGCAGTAACGACTGCGACACAAGTACAAAATGGAGAGATATGATTTTCTGTAACTGCTGTTGCCATTGACTGCAACACAAGTACAAAATTGAGAGATGTAACTTTCTGTAACAGTGCTGCAGTAACAACTGACTGCAACACAAGTACAAAATTGAGAGATATGGTTTTCTGCAACTGTGCTGTTACCATTGACTGCAACACAAGTACAAAATTGAGAGATATAACTTTCTGTAACTGTGCTGTTACCATTGACTGCAACACAAGTACAAAATTGAGAGATATAACTTTCTGTAACTGTGCTGCAGTAGCAATTGACTGTGACACAAGTACAAAATTGAGAGATATAACTTTCTGTAACTGTGCCGCAGTAACAACTGCGACACAAGTACAAAATTGAGATATGATTTTCTGTAACTGCTGTTACCATTGACTGCAATACAAGTACAAAATTGATAGATATTGCTTTCTGAAACTGCACTGAATAGTGTATATTTACCGTTGGTTGTGATGTAGCTGGTGGAGGAGTTGAGGATGAACCCACTCTGAGGAAATCATCAGGTAATGAACCTAATAATGGGGGATTCCAATTCCTGTATGGTCTTGTCGGCGGTGTACCTTGCACTGCTACGGGTGATGGGGGTACTGTCATCTCTGGATGTGGAGTATAGGGTGGTGACATTCCTGGCATGTTGACTGTACTCTGATCTACGTGGGGGGTGTAGGCTGGGGGTGGTTCATCATCATCTGAAGTAGGTTCAAATACCTGTCAATGAAAATCATATTTATATAGTTAAACTGAATGATTAGCTGCTAGGCTCCTACCTCTAATCTCATTTTCCTGGTATTCATAGCAACGTTTATATTTCAACAACTTATTATATAACAACTTATATCACTACACTGTTATATTTCTGGGAATCATCATTTAAAATTATCATACAAAATCATATACATTATTTTCATAGACTTCATTGGCTTAGATCATGTCATGTGACTAGTGACCCGTAGTGACCACAATTTGCATAGAGCAAGGCACTAGTTGTATTCTCATTTCAGGGGGCACTATTACCACAGCACTGGAGTCATATTGGTGATTGCTTTGGCTATGGAAAGAATATATTATGATATGATGTGTTATAAAACACTTATTGTCTTGCCTTATTCAGGCACTAGTAGACATCATATTACCCCCTGTGCTGTTATGTAGCAAGTATTTCACTTTTCTTTCAGCCTCAGCTAACAGTTGCTGCATAACAGCTCTTGGGGGTAATAGAGATCTACTAGTGCCCTTATATCCAGGCAATGTACATAATATGACAACATACTTCAGGTGGTAGCGCATCATCTGGCAATCCTCGTCGATTCTCTTCCTGCGACATATCTACATTCATGACGAGTAATTGATCGATTGTAGCATCTACAGCACCATTATTGGCTCTCAAAACAGCCTCAATAACATCATTGTCCATCTTGGGAAACATAGTCTGATAACAAAGAAAGGAGTACATGTACAATGTTAATTTATAAATAAAGTCAGATGTTTTATTTTACATGTACCAATGATTACTTGCACCGACGCGGTCTGCACTCATACGAGTGGTATTTACGCTGCAGCACAATACCAAAAACATTATTGCATACATGTATGCAAATGATATGTAAATGAGGGTATGATAATTGATTGCCCCTTGCACACGATGTTGCGTGATTGCACAGTATGCTTTTTATGGAAATATGCTATGTCAGATAAACATACCAGAACTCCATGCTGCGTGAGTTCCAGTGTGGGTATTTAAGAGGTATTTACACTCGTGTTTGCAGTGTTTTCTGCTCCACTTTTCATTCATTATGCTTTTGAAAGTACGCAATGGCTGTAGAGAAGACTGGAAGCACTCATGCAAATACCCCGAGTTCACCGACCGGTATACAACACTGGCATTCACGAGTCTTGGTATTCATTCATAATATTAGCAATTCAATAAATGTATCACTCACTCCAAAATATATCCCATATGGCAATTTCCTTTTCATACATTGTCAATACCTCTTTGAATAATTGTGTATGATAAACACATAATTTTGTAAGAAAGGTACCTAAAATCATTCTAATTGTTAAATCTTTTCACTGTATGTGTTCTAACAAAACATTTCATGTGATGATCAAATAGTAACACATTCATTGAAATTGCTGTAATATCTTCAAGAGCAGGTTATTAGTTAGTCTATCTGCTAGACCACGGATGTTCTTCCGATAAAATATGACACACGACCGAACATCGCTATCAAGGATGGAACATCCATGTTCGGGCAAGCCCTCACTGCGAACTTCGTTCGCTTATAGTATCGAAAGAAAGCCTGAACGTCTAGCAGCAAGACTAGTTATTAGTGATATCTTACAGGTATGATAAACAAATGACAACACATTCACTAAATTGCTGTAATATCTTCCAGATTACATGTAGGTTATTTGTGATGCCTTACCAATGTTTTTACTGAAACTCCGGTAACAGACAGGGGTAAATTTGGTAAAACTGGCATAGTTACCATACATTGTAATATAATTTGGGTGGGGAACCACGATAAAATGACTGGGGAACTCAGGTAAGTTTTACCTACATACAACATGTACCACCCACACTCTGCTTACATGTATGATAACAAAATAGTATGTTAAACATTCATGTCAATTGCTGTATAACTTTCCACTGCAGGTTTAATTTGTGATTCCTTTAATACATGTACGATAACCAAATGGCAACACATTCATTTCATTTGCTGTAAAGCATTCAAAAGTACGTTATTTGTGCTATCTTACCTTGAAGTCTGACATAGCTTGTGTAAATTCCAATTGTCTGCTAGGTACAGATACCATATTATTAGCTGTAGTGTTACCAGGCTGACCACTTGAACTGCGACGGAATCGGCTCTTCTTACTTTTACCTGAACTGGCAGGTTGTGATTCTGGTGCCATCGCCATTGTTTACGCAACAAAGAAAAACTATCAAGTGTTGACAATACGTTCAAGGTTTTTTAATAAAGGGAATGAGTGACTTGTATCAACAAGGTAGTTATGAAATCTGTTCCATTTAGAACTTTGATATATTTGTGATAAGGTGTCTGTGCTCTGTATGAATCACCACAAATTGATGGAGACTGGAAGACTTGAGGTCCGACTTGTCATTAACACATACTGTACTATACTGTACATCCAAGGTCAGCTTCAATGCTTGAAATGACGAGGGTTGAATTCAAGTGTCCATAACCTGAAATTAATGAAAACAGCAAGGATGAACAAATCATTTTGTAAACTGGTGGTCCCCAGACCAGTGCCTTAAAAAATCCAGTGGTCCTGCTGAAAGAATTAGTGGTCCCAGGTCCCACTAATGTGAAACATTAAATCTTACCTATGAATCTGTATATTCAGACGACTTTTTAACATAGTTACTAACAGTAAGGTACTGGTCCGACGGACCACACAAGGTAAAATTTGTGTGGTTCTCCCCCCAAAAATAGCTAGTCCCGGACCCAGGACCAGTGGATTTGTTCACCTCTGAACAGAGACATCAAAAATTAAAATCAAAGTACTATCACATGTACCTAGCAACAGCAAAGTAAAATTACATGACCTCTCCCACTTGTGGATTAGTCACATTAATGCAGACGACTTATAAACAACTTTTCAATAACAATATCTACAATGTAATTATGAAATTTTTCACAAATATTGTAAACAAACATAGATGGTAAACTCTATTTCGAATTCACAAGTCAATTTGCAGGTGTTATTATACATCATCAAAACTATGGAATAGGGAATAATGTCAAGTTCCCAGATGTACCAATGTGAGGTTTTAAGGTGGTGCAACATGAATCTAAAATCTTTTTGTGTGTAAATTCTCAACAAACTTGTAACTCAACCTATTACATGTATTTATGACAGTTACTGTTCATTTTTTTTAGTACTTTAGAGCAAGTGTGTATGTGGGGCAGATGTCATTTGTTTGTTCATGATTGGCTCTGCAGTTGTCTTCACTGAAGTAGGGAGGGTTACTTTTGTGTTTCCCCCCAGGTCTGCAGACTACATGGACTGGACAAACATGAAAAAAAGACTGATGCGAGGATATTTAAGTGATGCACGCGCTGACCAGAAACAATTCTTTCTTTTTGTTGGTGTGATATATGAGAATTCGGTTGTTTTAAACAAACATGAATGCGATATGATATACCTGGTACACTACAATGACCTAGAAACTGAAAAAATATTATCAAAATAATGTCGCTGAATTATAAAGAGATACGGCTAATCATTATATAATATTTTCCAAGGCTTTGCATTGTATTTCACAGTGTGTTGTTTGTTTGGAGGTCAGTTTTACTTTAACAGGATTTCAATGACTTTAATTAAACTAATAGTCCATATGAAAATAGTTAACAGCTGTAGCACAAATGATTGATTACAGTTTCTGTGGTTGGTAAATTATGCTTTTACTACAATATGGTCACCATTCGGTCAAACTTGATAATGTGAAATAAAGTGATGCATGTATGCCCCCATTTATAGAGGCTATTATAGTTTATCACCTTTGTGCCAGGTTTGAAAGAAATAGCCCATTACGTGTCAAAGATATGAATGCACACACACACACACACACACACACACACACACACACACACACACAGACAGACAGACAGATAGACAGATAGATGGAAGCTATGGCAATAGCCTCCTCCCCCTTGGGCACACACCCAAGAGGGGGAGGGGTTAAAAGTATCAATCTTTGACAATGGTATGAATAATCGCTATGTACGTGTATATGATGTACATGTAGAAACATGTATTCATGTATTATAACTATATGCCGAGGGGGAGCTTTGATTAAAAATAATATCATTAATAATGTAATAGGTCTGTGGCATGTTGACTATTTCATATAGAACTAAGAAATGCGATCGTGTTACATTGTACATTTGATGGATAATAGCACACAACATAAACATTCATCATGATTTGACAACAGAATATAGGTTAAGTACATCTTATTAAATAGAATTAAGTCGTAGATTTCAATCAAGAATTAATTAATTAAAGCTCCATAAAATGTAATTAATCTACAATATGTAATTAAATTTAATATAATATAGATAACACATGTCAGCTAAAGTTATAAAACAAAGTGGTCAATCCAACCAATACGCCTATAATTAATCATATTCATGATCATCGAAAACATACAATTTTCTGAGTTTTCCCTTGTAACATTTCTAAATCTAGTAAAAATGCACACAAAACTGTATCACATGAAAATATTTTTTACATCATTTTCACAACCTTCATAGTACCAACTATTGCACTCTCACTTTAATTATTTCAATAAAATTTCTTACTTCCATTAATCATTTTTTAAAATCATAATTAGGTTTGAAATCATGAAAATTTAGGCCATATTTAACAATCTGGTATTTTTAGTTCAATTGTGCAGGTCAAAGGTCAACCACAATGCATCTGGTGTCCTATCTTTAGAATATATACAATTTAAAAAAAATCTTTTGTCATTTTTGCTGAACTGTTTGAATTCATTTATCGAGCTTTCATGACAGCTGTTACATATTTCTCTGCATATTACAAAGTACACATTCATCCATACACCTCGACTTGTGTATTGAAATATATTGAACCTGTAGTACATGAAAAATATCCAATACTAAGACAATTGACGATTAGATGTTATTCCCCAATATTTTCCTTTGTTCAGCCAAGGAAAATTCGAGAGACCTAAGGGGCTTTTGTCACGAGTTGCTAGGCGAGTATTGACAACCCTTAGGTCATGAGTATTTTCTGGCTGAATGAAGAAAAATATTGGAGAATAACATAATTATACCAGTGCAAGTAATATCAAAGAAAAATCAGGGAAAGTAATGGTAATTTTGAATGTTTGACTCAATTTTGAACACAGCAGAACCGGTAATTTAGACACACGTTGTCGAGAAATAGAACGACCATGGTATACAAAAATTCCATATTTATGGTTTATGCATGGTATAATTCATAATTGAGAATAACTAATATGATTCAATTCAGGACAAATTTTCTTATGTGAAATATCCTGTATCATTGTGTTTTTCAAAAAATTATTGTTTGGTAATAATTTTAATAATCTAAATGATATACAGTTCATCAGCACATCACAAGATTGAGGCCTTGGTATTATTTTTGAAATCTAAATATGCATTAAAAATGTATTCAAAAACCGTAAAATGTCCTACCCACAGGCCTGTCATAAAAGGATAATGCAAACTGCCATACAAAGCCCCACAGGCTACATGAGGCTCTTAAACATACAGAATGTATTGAATATATTAAAAATACATGGGAGTGACAGTTAGAGTGAGGTCGGCTTTATAGGTATATTTTTTATTAAACACGTATGACAACCTTCTATTATGCTGTGTATGGTACTACACTGAACTACAGTACAGGTATTAGCAAGTACAGTAAACCATCATTTATCTGAACAGTTTCTGAGTTTGGTCATCACTACCATCTGTGTCTCCAGAAAGTGAATTGTTCAAGTGTTGTTGTCAAGTACATGTACATGCGTTCTTGTTGAGAACAACTGAGTAAATAGATAAAATCTACCTTTGCAAGGTATTTTACCAGAGTCCCCCACGCAACAAGGTATGGAAATCTTTCAAATACAAGTTTTACCAGATTTCACCTTCAGTTACCATTTTTAGGTATACATGTACCATAGGTAAAACCACTGTATAGTTCAACTAATCCATTGTATGAGAGTTTGTTTGGAGTAATGTCTTCACTACATCACTGTATTTTATTTTGCACTACATAGAATATTAGAAAACTTATGCTGTTAATCTGTGCAAATTTCAGATATATGGGCAATAATGAGATGTCCTGTCAACAAAAAATAGAGGTCTGAACATAATCTTGTTCACTTCAATGATCAACAGTTACTATACATACACATATATGCTATCAGACTGAGACAAGCACTTACATATACATTTTGTAGTCAAGTTATTCTACATACTGTGATACAACAGGTACAAAATGAAAGTTTCCTGATAATCAGATTAATGTGAAAATGTTCTAATGATACAAAACTAACTTCTTCTTTTTTAACATTTTACCAGAAATTAAAACATATTTGTTTAATCTAGAATTCATCTCAAACTGTATCACTGGCATAGCAAGTCAAGAACTTCTGTCAAAATAGTGGCAGTTAGGGTTCAATGTATCCATGGTGCTATTGTTACATGTACCTTTCGTATCACATGTATAGCTAAGCACAAGGCACAAATTGTCAACTCTATGTTTCTCATTGTAACACCTTAAAAATGATGGGCCAGTCGATTCACAAAAAGTAAAAAAAAAAGTATGTGTATGTGTAAATGTAGGTGATACTTTCAGTTTCATAGTCATTCTTTTAATATTACAGAAATTGAATCACACTTTGAACCATATATTTTATTCAAGTTCCAGACTTTGTGGAATAAACGATAATTTTCACAGATACACAAGCGTGGGGTCAACATTTTACAATCAGTGGTATTGCATTTTCTTCTAATGCTACCATAGATGGTGTTTTTTTAAATATTATTTTGCCAGATTGAAAAAAATATTGGGTTGGTTGGATCATGAGAAACATATTAACTACGCCACCATGATCCATCATCAATCATGGTGGTCATGGTACCTCACTTGACTAGCGATTACCCATCTTATAAATCAATCATGGAGGTATATGTACTTCCACGCATCAGTGCATTTGAATACGTCCAGCCCGGCCCCATGGTCAACATAGGTGGCAAAATAAGAATACACATTACACATCACTTCCGTCTAAAAATAACAGTGACCGCTCAGACAGTGTTGGGTGTTTAGAAGTGATAATATAGAACACAGACACGAACATTGTATTGGGATGTTTGAGACCGTTTACAAATAACTACCGTGCTCTAGATGTATCTTTCAAAATGTTGTATTCTGACACACACGTACCGATGGAGGGTTTATTAAGGTATATCCGGGTGTGAAAGTTGTATGCAAATTCAAAAAAAACAAAAAATATCACAGACAAATGTACGGACAACATCAAAACGTTATGAATCATGCGTAACTCGGTGAGTCGATCGACATCGCTGCAACAGATGGCACGTCTGGTAAACATTTAAAAATCATGTAATGCCATAGTGGCGATAAGAAGAGATTTGTCAATTATAAGTAAATACAAAATTATGAAAAATTACAAGTTATATCTCACCGCGAGTTGTATATTTGTGTTGTTGTCTCGTCACCTTGGCTGGAGCTAGGCCGAGGTCGACAGATCGATGTTTGTGTGGTAGCCAGTTGACAGGGTCGTTGAAACAGTAATCTTACACGAAAAGGGGTGTTAAAGGTTACTTACACAATACGGAAATTAATCTAGATGTCTAAAGTACACGTATTTCTATGGAAAAACAACAATTAGAACGACTGGCTGGTCAATCCGATGGTTGATGACTGGCTTCTGGTTAGCAGGCCACCTCAGATCAACTTGGAAATCTCGGACCTGTACACAGAGTAAATCTCGTTCAAGGCGAGATTTTATCCACTGCAGTATATACTTGATATCAAACATACATATAGTGAGAGAGCAAAATTGTTGCATCCACAGCTTCTGTGTATTTTGTTACCAATTTTACTTTACAATTTTCGAACAACTTTTTACCCTTAATAGGAAGACGATTATGATATTCCCAATCATGTGACATGTGTGACCCCGGTGTGGAGTTCAAACAAGATGGCGGGGCTCAGTAGACTTGAAAAGCTCGGCACAGTTTTCACCCGGTAGGTGGCTTTTAGAACTTCCAACTCCTTGGCCCATAAGTTCATTTTATTGTAATTTTTTTGAAACAGTGCATGGCTTTGGTTATTAAGTTTTAAGGTGGTTAGATATGGGACGTTATGCAGTATTATTACGCCAGTCAACCACGCACGTTTTGGTGTGTATACAGTATATCATGTATAATATCCATGCAATACTAATGCAGGTAATGTACTATCACAGGGGACAGGAGGCAAAGCAAAGGTTTGTACATCATGTTTTGCCAACCTTTATCACATGTATGTTCAATAAAGGTGACACTCTAGATGTTGAGTATAATTTTCCCACCGTAATTTTCCCAATGCTTGTCTCAAGTTGTTATCAGTTACATTGTAAATTCTAAACAAGTACACATGAAGTGTGAATTGCTTTGCCATGTACATCTATGCCTTCTGCGAACATTCTGTGTTCAGCTTATGGTAAGAAGGTCCTTCACACATATGCCTCTTGTCCCCTTCCCTGTGATACTACAGGGGGTGCGTTCGATTATGCAACCCTGGGAGCCTCGAGGCACCTAAGCTAAAGTTGCATGCATGTGGGACATTTTCACTACAAGTTGATAGATGAGAAGTGACAAAACCCCTTATGTCATGAGTATTTCTGACTGAATGAAAACAAATATTGAAGAATATTTCTAGTATACTCTGCCGCCTCAAGCATGTTTTTATGCAAAAGCTGGAAAAATAATGGTGATTTGGAATTATATTTTGACTGATATTTCAAGCAGCACCGAACAAATGATGTAGACACAAGTTGTGATGAGAAAGAACGCCAAGGGTATAAAACCTGTAGTTTTTGGTCGAACGTGTTCAACATGGCTTACATGTGGTATAATCATGGATGGAGTACAACTTATAGTAATGTTTGTTATCAAATATTATTATTTATTTTGTTCATAGGACGAGGAATTTAATACGTGCTGGTGTAATCACAGAAAAGAACAAACCAGTATGGTTTGATGTTATGCAAGCATTTCCTCCCATAGAAGAACCTCTGTTCCATAGAAAAACTGATCAAACTCCATTGAAACAAATATTGTATCCTGAAGATACGATTAGAGCGTAAGTTGTCTCAGTTCTAGTCTCTGCAGTATTCTCTCTCTTCAAAACAGGGATTTGTAAATTGTCAATGATGTATTAGTATATAGTATACTTATTTGTCTACAGTGTAAATTTGTCACCACTAAGAATACAAATCTCAAACCAAGTCTAAATAATAGACTAACTTGTATTAGTAATGGACATAGCCATTCATTTATATATCTAGTCGTAAATTGATGACAAGTAATGTACATGGTAATTTGCAAATATACCGTTTTGAATCAAGGTGAGAAGTTAATCGATTTTAAACACCCCGAACCACTGCACCACCTTTGTAGTATATTTGGTTATATAACCCGAACCTTAGATTTGTTGCTCTTCATCATCACATGCAGACAGTATTTTAGGTTTCCTTACATTTTTTATCTTGCAGCAAATTTTACGAAGTGTATGGTAGTCAAGGTTCATTGGACTTGAATAAACACAGTACAGTACAAAGAACTTCATGTTATAGGTGAGTAAATTTAGTCAGTAAATGTTATTTTCAATTCATGATTTCTTCTTTACAGTGTTAACCAGTTTCATGTCTACTTGGCTTATTTTTCAACTCAATCTCATTTCAACTCTTCCCATCACTAACTTGTCCCATTTAAGCTGTCTTTTTAAATATGTATGTAGGTTTAATTTTTACCTCATGTAATGTACAGTTTGTTCAGGTCAAGATAAGTTTTTTAACTGCTGATTCATGTCATATTGCTTATACAGCACGTTTCAAGTTACCATTCACCGGCTCTGTTTGATACAACCATGCAAATACCAATAAGAAAGTGCATATTTTTCATTCTAAGATAGTTAGTAAGATCGCAATTTCTTGGTACATTTTGTCTAGTATGAAATAAAGCATTTATACACTCTGCAACTAGAGGCAGACACACAGACGCCAAATGTTTTGATGTCTGCATTTGATGTCTCCATGGTGACACTATAGTTCATTTTATTTCAACAAAATGTCGCAAGAGTGTGTGTTCATTCAACAATCTGAAAGTTTAGCAAGTGCAGTTTGTCTTTGGTTTCTGCGCAGTTGTTTCAAACAGAGTCAGTGAATGCCATGGTAACTTGAAATGTCCTGAACATAATTTTGTTCCATTTTTTATTGCATCTACACCATGCACAGATTTATACAAAAATATGAAGAGCTTGAAATACAAGGAAATGTTTCAGAGGACCAGTTGTTTGAGGCAACAGCTGATGCACTGCGTCAGGAAGGACTTTTGTTAAGGAAACGAAAACAATACCAAACACTGGTAAGTTTAAACTGAAAGTTATTTCAGATTTATCATACAGTGCAGTGCAGTGCGATGTGGTGGAATATGCTCTCTAAATTTTCTGTATAAAATATGTATAGAGAATCCCGAACTTAAGTAATATTTCTTTGGTATGATATTTCCCTTTTCAACAAATATATGGTAATATTGGATACAGAGTATGCAATTTATTTTCACATTTTATTTTGTATTAAGTATAGGTTGCATGGAATGTAGTCATGTTTAATGAAATTAACAATGAAAAGTTTGATGACGTACGATATATAACTAAGGACACAACACTGTTTGTGATCATTCTTACCCTTGGCAGAAGCAAAATAAATACTGAGAAATAACTTCAAATTGTAGTAAAGATCTGCTGTCACAAACTTTTATCATATTTTAGTTATTGTTCAATACTTTTCAACTCCCAGTGTTTGTATTTTCTGCCAACCCCATTAAAACACAAACATGTAACACACAGTGTATTTATGACACTGGTTATGCAGCCTTCGGTTTACTAAGTTAGACGCAAAGTAAATCTATTGTCCTTCAAAATGGTAGATTACACAAGTGTGTGATAGCAGTTCCTCTGTTGTGTGATTCTAATCACCCCGTGATCAAGATAGTGTAAACATTGGAAATCCCAAAATAACACTGCAAGTTTACGGAACCCTAAAAAACTAGTTTTCAGAGATGCCTCCCTACTGAGACTATAATTAAACCAACATCCATTCAATACATGTAGCTTATCACTGTTCTATCAACATGTTGCGACAACAGTTTTAGTTTGTGTCTATCATAGTACCGAAGGCTCAATCATCAGAGTAATATCTTGCCTTTATCGTAAAGAAATTGTGTAGAAAACATAAGCTAATGAATGTGCATTTCAACCTTAACAATTGTAAATTTGATTTTGTCTGATACAGGCTGATCAAGTACATATATCAGAAGAACAAAATATGAAGAGAGTCCGACAACAACCCATCGTAAATGTTGACATTGGCGACATGATTAAAAAGGCAATTGCAATGTCACAGAAAGCAGAGCATGCTGACAGTGACGAGACTTTTCCAGCTGAAACGAAGCCAGTTGATGAAACGCAGAATAAGGACTCATAGTGGGATAGGAGACTTTTCCTGTTGAAACGGTGCCAGTTGATGAAACACGGAATAAGGACTCGTAGTGGGATGGAGACTTTTCCTGCTGAAATGTTGCCAGTTGATGAAAAGCAAAAGGATAGTTGGACAAATACTGGGACAAAATGATAGCTTGGTGTGATATAATGAACTATTTGGAAATGAAATGAAATGAAAGAGTTACGGTAGTCTAAAGAGTGAAAACATTGTACCCTCTCCAACCACTGACCCCTGTTATTACTGGATAACGAGAGAAGCATGTTCATCAGGCACTGTGCTACATCCATTGTTATGCAAATGTAATATGGCTTATGCCTTGCCTTTAAAATTATGTTGTTTTGGAGAACACTGTGTTTAGTATATATATGACAAATAGAACAAGGGAACTACCACTATATGAAAAGCAATTCCAAGTGCTGGACAAGCATTAGCAAGTTAGCAATGATCTGAACATGAGTTGAAAAACAGTGACCTCTGAAGTGTCTCAATGTCTGACTTTATTTCTTTCAAAGAAAAACTTGTTTCTTGTGTAACTTTATATACATTGTACAGCTTAAACCAGTCAAGTTTTCAATCTGGTGCTTTTTTTTTCAAATATACATGTACACAATCACAGATAGAAACAATAAATGACTTAAATGTACATTTGTAATGTGTGTGTGTGTGTGTATGTATGTATGTATGTATGTATGTACATACGTACTACATATCTATATGTGTTTATGTATGTATGTATGTATGTATGTATGTACATACGTACTACATATCTATGTGTTTATGTATGTATGTATGTATGTATGTATGTATGTATGTATGTATGTATGTACATACGTACTACATATCTACATGTGTTTATGTATGTATGTATGTATGTATGTATGTATGTATGTATGTATGTATGTATGTACATACGTGCTACATATCTATATGTGTTTATGTATGTATGTATGTATGTATGTATGTATGTATGTATGTATGTATGTATGTATGTATGCCAAAAATCTATCCAGCATCACCCCATCAAAAGTTTCCAAATTGTTGTAATTTACAAATGTCATACTGTAGATACTATTTGCCTTTGACATTGGACATGACATTGTTCATAGCAACTGTGGTGTCCATAGCAACGTGGTAGTTTGGGTTGACATAAAAAACTTGCTAGAGCTCTACACAGTATGATGATCTATAGGTTGTAGATTACTCTATGTAAAGGAAGCAGTCAGTGCAAAGATGTATTTCCTACTAATACCACACCACCATTTATGGTTATGACTTGATGATATTCATAATACCACTGTGCCCTAAATCACACATTTACATTCAAAGCAGGTCACACGGGTCAGTTGTCAGGGGCAACATGGTATAAACATATACACAGTTATTTCTAGTTTGAATGCAATTTAAATTAATTTTACTTTATTCAAAGATAAAATTTATGAAAAATTGAACAAGATTAGCAAAACTTTTTCCTCCAAGTTGGCAAAACCAAAAGTCTAGCTAGTTCATCTAGAACAGACATCATAGGAAATAATTCCTATGTGTGGCTTTTTTAATGTTCATTATCAAAAAATGAAATTTAAGAAATTTTATTATATATATAACAAATATCGTAAGTCTGAATTTATCTTCATGACTTGTGATTCATGACTCACAATCAGGCTTTGAATTCAACTGCCTTGTTCCACACCAGTTATTGCTCTCAAATTATTATACCTCTTGTACTTTCAATATTTTTATTCCGCTCTCGGTCATCCCAGAGGTCAAACTGACATTTGACCCCAAATGATCACAGAGTTGATTCACTCACAGTGCACACTGAAACTGCGGCACTGCAATTCACTATGAAAAATACAATGAATTGTAGCACAATATTACACTAAACGTTTATAACAGATATTATTCATATTTTTTCAATAAAACATGTTACCTGAATTGATCTGACTTGATAAAAAATTGTGCTTCAGTTAAAAAAACAATGGTTAAAAATCAGTATTGTATATTGGCACCTATATGTTATTATATATAAATTCTGTTTTTATTTCAGAGTCTAGCATTTGGACGTTGTTCAGACAATATCTCCTTTACAAGTTGTGTTGCTTGTATTGCAGATCCCCAGCTGTAGCAGATACCCTTTGGACCGTGACCATAGTTATGAACAACCTGAAAAAGAGAAAAAAAAACATAAAAATAATGTCATACATTTGGGTTGTGTTTTATGACAGGTGTTCAATATCATACCATATATGAATAAGCTTCCTATTAAACATGGGTATTTCTAGCTTGTATCTCATTTAGGATGGATTCGTATATACATGGAGGTAAATACAATTATTATTAGAAGTAAAAGACATACATGTGTTCACAGTCAGCCAGCGAGAGAAAGAGCAAGAGAGCAAGAGAGAGAGAGCGCAAGAGAGAGAGAGAGAGAGAGAGAGAGAGAGAGAGAGAGAGAGAGAGAGAGAGAGAGAGAGAGATAGAGAGATAGAGAGAGACAGAGAGAGAGACAGAGACAGACAGTGAGAGACAGAGACAGAGATACACACACAGACAGACACAGACAGACAGACACAGACAGACAGACAACAAGAGGAACAGACAGAGAGACAGCAATGGTTCCAAGTAGTGAACCTTAAATCAGTGTTCATGATTTCAGGATTCACGTTTACAGACCCCACACCATCTTTTGACATTTATAAGGCTTTTGGTGAGAACAACTTTACAGTCTATAAGTACACAACATACTTAGTCAGTATTTATACCTTCATATGTGAGTCTCCTATTTTCATGATTTCTTTCTCCACTCTAACCACGGGCCTAATTGGTCTCAGACCAACCCAGTCATACTTCCATTTGGCACGCTAATTGTGACAACAAAATGAAGACATGTCAAATTTCAGAAATGCACGGCTTACACACCTTAGCAGTAATCTGTATACAAGCATAGACCCTACACGCAGGGTCTATGATACAAGTTAATTATGCTTGCAAGTTAAACTTACTACATATGCAAGCAGTATATACAAATGTAAAGTTGTAACCCTTATGGAGCTCCCTGTATTGTCAAATAGAGTAAATGTATTTACAATAAATTGGTTTGTTTTTGGAGAATTAACATATTCTATACCCCTGACAAGTGCACTGTACAATATTTTACCTGCAACTCTCTCTGATTTACATTGTTGGACACCATCTCATCGGTTCTAGTATCAATGATTTATTGTAGATGGAGACAGCAATAAGGAATCTCCAAGCATAGTAATCAGAGAGCATTGTGGGTAAGGTATTGTACAGTGAAGTGCTGTCATGTGATATGGAGCTAACTATGAAAGATAAATTTAATTTTTTTTAAACATCTGATCTCAGTGTGAGATTCATTTTCCATCATTATCTATTTCAAAAAATGAAATAACAATATCATTGCCCACGTCTTACAAGAAATTCGTTAGCAAGATCTGGTAAGTTTGACATGTTTATAGTTCATATTTTGTTACTATCCATAATACTTACTCTCAGACTTGGTACCATCTTGCAACATGTTTCATATATTGTTTGTTTGTCTTTCTCATTCACTTCTTTACTCCAGTTTCCATAGTCAAATGTACCCCCTAAATACACATCATCAACTCTTATGATTGCAAAAAAGAAAATTCTCGTCAGAATCATTTTAGAGCATTTGTACATAAGACTGTAAGGTTCGTCATGTTGCTCCACCTTCAACTGTCTTGACCTTTTTTGGCCATTACATGAGGGTGTCCTGACATAGCGCTGCTACTTCCAGACTAATTCATACATAACTTTGCACAAATATGCATTTTTTAAAACACTTATGGAAATAAGTGCCATGCATAAATCTCGCTATTTATTGTACAATGGAATATTTTGTTACAGCTTGGTACTTTGCATTTGCTTTAGTTTATCTTTCTTCTCCTTTAAATGAATACAAATATTGCGAATCTCACTGTATATGTGTTACGCCAATAAAAATAATGTTCACCTACAAGTTCAATACCAAATTTTTACCACACTTTTGGTTAATTTTAAACCCATGGGATCTACAAACATACAGTGAGATTTTAAACATGTAAATACTTACTAAAACTATATAATTATGCATTTACTTTAAAGTGGTCATATGGATGGAAAAATGGGTATTTATTTTAGATTTTTAAGTCATGAAATAACTCTACCATGTTTTTCTACTTGAAAAAATAATGTGAAACAACATATACAAAGTCCATGTTTGTGACTGAATTAATTGCAAAAAGCTACAAAATGAGTAAAAAGTTTGCTATTGTACATACATACATACATACATACATACATACATACATACATACATACATACATACATACATACATACATACATACATACACACACACACATACATACATACATACATACATACATACATACATACATACAAACTTTGTACCCTTTTTCTTAATTGTTGCAATTTATTGAGTTACAAACACAGAATTGGTCTCTGTTGTGTCACATTATTTTTTCAAGTAAAAAAAACATACATAGTAGAGTTCTTTCATCAATTAAAAATCCAAAATAAATACCCCATTTTGCCATATAGCCACTTTAAACAAATACATATGTTTAGCCAAACCAGTGAACAGAGTCATTATCTTAAATAAATAAAAAATTAAAATGATAAACTTTACAATGAATTTGATATTAACAATGAATGAGAGCATAAAGCAGATTACAAAATAGACTCTTTGCAACACCCATTTTTTTAAAAAACAAACAAACCAAAGCAATGAAATGGTTATGTACTAGGCAAACAGCATGTGCAACATTTAGAAGTTTCTTGGTGTACAAGGACTGAAATGCAACCACAGGTGCTTGCGGAACTTGGTGTGAAAACAATTCCAAAGAACACAAAACATATTGAATTTTGAATATTGAAGTAATGACCCCACTGTTTGTTTGCATACTGGGTTGGAGAAAAGCTGAAAAATGAGGAGAATTGCCTTAATATGTTACTTTTGCGTGTGTTGTTGATTACCTTGTGGTATGCATAAATCTCACTGGTATGTGTTTGCCATTTTTGTATGTTTTAAAACAGACATTTTAGTTTCTCCCTGTGGGTAATAAAATGTATTGTATTGTATTGTATTGTATTGTATTGTTAAATTTATTGGGGAGGGACTGGTAAGATAGACACCACAGACCAAACAACCAATTAGTTTAATCTCCATATTAGACTCCACCCACATTTTCATTACAACTAAATCAGAAATTTAGTGTCCGGTATGTAAACGAAGAATCAGAAAATTAGTTTTGCTTTCAAAATTATATATTTTTCTGTTCTCTGTGGGTGTCATTTTCATAACATAATCCACTGGCACTGCCTATGCATGCAATTAACACATGAGCCATCTTTTTTGAAGTTGAACCACATACTGGAAGGGAGAAGGGACAGATACATAAACTGCATAGTTCTGCTAATAAGCAAGAACACAAAAGCAAAGATGACAGGCTAGGCTAGTCAATACTGAACCAAGTACAGACTCACCCTGGTACAACTAGTCTCTCTTGATCGGTATGTTGAGAAATTACGAAGTGTTTTAACCATGGCGCAGTAACCTATTCATGACAAAGTCAATTATTGAAAGTTTGATCTAATCTAGTAAAATCAATAATATATCCAGACACATGCTTCCAAGTGTGGCATACCCAGGGTATTGGCATGAGTGGTTACCTTGTTCTCTGTGGCCATACTTTCACGAGCATAGTGAGTGAAAGTGCACGAGAAAACATCGCAGGCACGAGTGAAAAAATACCCCCCCCCCCCCCCCCCCCCCCCCCCCCCCCGAGTATCTACACAGGCACTCATGTATGGTTTGGGTTCTATATGGGTATTATCATTACATATATGTTTATTCTAAAAGCAGAGCAGAGAAAAGTTGCACTGTCATTTGCATATTATTTGCATATTATTTGCATACAGGCACAGCGAAAAAGACCCGAGTAAGTAATTACAGGTACATATGTAATAAGCGAGTGTGCAATGAATGCATTATGATAATGAGATGTTAATGATACAATGCATGAGAGAATTAGACAATATTAGTTGTATATCATAAAAATTCTCTCAAATATCTCTTACCCAGGCACAACATAATAACTTGGGCCAGTGTTGGTGTACGTAAAATGCTTTATCCATGGAGCATGGACCTATTAGAAAAGCTAACATGATTATCACTTTTGTAAAACAAGTATATTGAAGGCCTGTAATAGTATTTCAATTATTCAATGGACAATAGCTGCTGTTGACAGATGGACACCAAATTTGGAAACAGCAAGTCATCCGAATTATGGTAACGGAAGCAATTTATCAATAATTCAGGCAATAAATCCAGGCATGACCAAAAAAGGAAAAAAAGTTGGTATATTATGCTGTAACACTTGATGAATAATAATTGTACAATTGTATTGTGGAATCTAGAATTCTAATACTTTAATGATGAGATAATACATTAATTATGAAACAATACCTGAAGCTGTGTTGTAAAAACTCACCATGTACCATCAATAGAGATCACCTTCTTAGATGATCCAGCAAAACACTTCCAATATACATACTTTCATGACCCCCCTCCCCTGTTACTTTTTTTTTTTTTTTTTTTTTTTTTAAATTTTTGTGCTGGGAATTCCTCCCAGCGATTTTCTGTTATGTAGACAAATACAAACAAACAAACACAAATGCTACAGAGATCCATTCGGGTTTGGGACTACGTGACAGGGCTATGTAGCACGCTCTATATCACGTTGCTGTGGAACTGTCAAGGCTTTCCCAGTCAGTCCACAGGCTATCCCAGAGTCACCCAGGCCCGGCAAACATAGCACCTGCGGGCTCCGTGTGAGTAATCGTCCCCGACTTTTCGAGTCATTACTCCAGGAGTCCCCCCAAATTCGCACTCGTCTTGTGAGTGAGACACGGCTGAGTGATACAGCCTACCCATCGAGTCTGTAGAACACTCACCCTGGGTTTGGGTCGGTCACGGAAAATCTCGTTTCCAGTGGGATTCGAACCCGTGACTGCTAATCCTGTGCACTAACCACTACGCTACAGGTATATACATGTGCTTATTGTGAAATGAATTGCAATTTAAAAAAAAAATTAAACTTGCCCTTATGGCTTGTCCTCGTGCTGGTTGCAGTGTGTCATCATTGACAAGTTGATGGGCACCAATACCAGTACAGTTGACAATAACATCATACTGACCTGCTAACTAAAAACAAAAAATTTGCTATGATCTTAACGAACTAACCATCATGTTGAAGTTGCCTCTGCTTTGCTTAATTTAAGAATTAGTTTCATGATTAACAGACCTGGTATCTCATGAAAGAAAGAAAATGATAAAACTGAACTGAAATATGACACAACTCTATATGTCAATGAGTAGCATACTCAGGGGGGTATGAGCTAGACTCTCTCACAGCCTTGGGAACATTGTTAGCAGAAAGCAGCTGTCTGTGTGCCCTCATGGACTACATAGGACTAACCAGTGACTGTAAATAGTGATGTGTTATTGCGACCCGCCATGTTATTGCAACGTTCCCCAGGGAATGTCGCAATGAGATGTCACCGAATGGTTAGTCCTGAAGTCGATGAGGGCACTCAGATATTAGATACAAGTATGTAGTAGATATTGGCACATACAAAACAGCCGCTTTCTGGTAGTGACGTTCCCAAGGCTGTGAGAGAGTCTAGTAGGTATGAGCATGAGCATTGTTCTCTGCAGTCTGACTTTCACTAGCATAGCAAATGAAAAGTGCATTAGAACACACTGTAAGTATCATTGCAAATACTACTCACACTAACACTCATGTATCATGGGGTTATCTTTATTATAATTACATATGTTTATCTGAAAAAGCAAATTTCAGTAAAATTTATATTGTGCAATTACACAATTTTGTGTATAAGGAATGATTGAATTCTCATTTGCATATAATTTGCATACATGTATGTAAACACTTTTCTAGGTATGTGCACTGCAGTGCAAATACCACTAGTATGCAGGTGCATATCACTAGTACATATATAATAATAATGTCATATCTCATTATAAGTGTCACATTACCTCATCAAGCTTTCCAAGGTGTTTTTGTATGAAGTGTCCTCCCCTTCCTTCAAATCTGAAGTGAAGAATTGACACTTGAAATTGAAAAGTTAACACTCTCTCTTCGTAGCTGCACGATTGTATTAATAGTGTATTTTAATAGGTATAGTTATTCCATATTTTCAGATAATATATGAACAGTTTATTTAAAGAGACATTTACATTATAATGTAAAACTAGATTTATGTGTGATCGTATATGATGAAGTTTTAGTTCATTTTAGTCTTCCAAGCAATGTGAAATATAAGTTATTCTATACCGTTGTATGGCTTTATCAGTGTTTTTGCTAAGGGCTGGGAATCTCCGCAATAGGGAGGAGAAAATCTGGTAAACTTGGCATAGTTTCCCATATATTATACCATAATTTTGAAGGGTTAACTCTGGTAAAATGACAAGGGAACTAAGGTAGATTTTACCTACTTACCACTCTTATTTAATAAAAACACTGATTGATTTATGCATAAGTTTAGGTACACTATATCTGACAATTTATAGAAACTGCTATTAGAAGACAATCATATATCTTATCGTTTGTTTGTACGGAAATTTGCAATATGGAATAAATATTTCATTGCGAATGTTTGCTTTTTATGATAAATTTTTGTATATTAATCTTGATAAATTATTTAAAGTTCAAAAAAGTTCAGCCGACATAATACAATTTATTTCATTGGAAGTATTTATATTTTGTTGAAGTCGTACCTTCCCAACCCCGCACACCATTATCACTTTTTCAGGCACCCTCCAGACATATGCTGAAATTATTTATATGCTTAGTCGCCTGACCCCTGCCCCAGAATTACAATGTTTGTGAGTACAGCCTTATTCTAGAATCATATTTCAAATTGAAGTCTTTCTGTCAAACTATCATATGACTTATTCACCCAAACCCAGACAAAATATATTTACATATAATTTACATAAATTTGCATATGTATATGGTTCTTGGCACAGGATGGCATATCAAGGCCACAACATTAAGTATGTCAATACTTTTTGTTTTATTACACATGTTGAGTCATAAATTTCTCCTTATTTCAGTACACTTTAAGACAAACGATCTTTTTTTGAAAGCTGATGAAAGCAGTCACCTCAGTGGACATGTCCATAAAAAAACACTCACCTTTTCATTAAGAATGGCAAATATCTTCTACAATCACAAGTTATCATGGTAAAGAATAAAGCATTTCTAAAAGAAAGAATTGGATATTATCAATATTAAGGACATCAATAGGAAAATTATAGTCAAAGAACATTACAAAGAAAAGTTAAAGAGAATTGCCACTCCATGAAATGAAGTCATTTTCATAAACTATGGGTTCTGGAGAGTCATTTCATGATTTTACATCACCTACAATTACTTGTGATTTCAGAGAAACATCAAGTTGATTTTTTGCCTTTATAGAGTACTTGTGCTATGGGCCATGGTAGTCTAGTTCTTATACGGTATCGTTACCATTTAAACCTCCACTCACACAGTCTAGTTCCTATACAGTATCGTTACCATTTACACCTCCACTCACACAGTCTAGTTCCTATAAGGTATCGTTACCATTTACACCTCCACTCACACAGTCTAGTTCCTATACAGTATCTTTACCATTTACACCTCCACTCACACAGTCTAGTTCCTATACGGTATCGTTACCATTTACACCTCCACTCACATAGTCTAGTTCCTATACAGTATCGTTACCATTTACACCTCCACTCACACAGTCTAGTTCCTATACGGTATCGTTACCATTTACACCTCCACTCACATAGTCTAGTTCCTATACAGTATCGTTACCATTTACACCTCCACTCACATAGTCTAGTTCCTATACGGTATCGTTACCATTTACACCTCCACTCACAGTATAGTCAAAGTCCTTACACTAGAAGTCCTGAGGTGAAATATAAAATTCATCCACAGCTACCCACACAGTCATTAACATCATGTCTTTGTTAATCAATCACAAAATTATAACCAATAACACAGTCCTTCATAAAGTTAGTGTTTATTAGGGCAGTAATATGTAATATCCAAATATGGTATATTTGTTTGCTCAGGATGCTACTTATACACTGTTTATGTCATTATAATAGTTGGGGTTCACTGATTGGATGAACAACTTTTTGTGCTGAGTGAGGGACTTTGACCAGTCGTGGTTTAATAAGAAAATGCATTGGCATCTAGACGAGGGCCATGGAGTCAGCAGAAGTAATTATTCATAGTTGAACAAAGAATACATGAGAGATGTTTTACCACCAGTATTTGAAGTAAAGTTTCATCAATATTTTCAAACAGACTGTATATATAAACATTCAATATTAGACAATTTCAAATAAGTCGTAATAATTATCAAAGTACAATAAATTGTGTGCACACACCTGGAATCTGGAAATAGCTTCTTCAGCTCTTTTTCACTCAGTTGTTGAACGTTGTACATCAAATCCAACCATGGTAGTGACTGTGAAGCAATAATAAAAATAATGTTTTATTGATGTCAGAGTTCGATAGACACCCATATTCAGAAGTGTGCAAGAAGTGTGAGAGAAGTGTGCGAGTGAGTGAGGTTTAAGACTGAAATTGGTGAGTTTTAAAGGCAGAGTGGAAGGAGGATTTAGAGTGAGTGTGTCGAAGACTGTGGGGGAGACTGTTCCAAACTGAAGGAGCCATGTAGGCGAAGGAACACTCGCCGAGCTTCTTAGTGAAAAATGGCATCTTTAAGTAAGTATCCGATAGACACCAGTGGAAACACCGAATTACTTGCCTGTGTTTCCAGTGGTCTCTATTGCAAGTAATACTGACAAGTACACAGGATGGCAGCAAAAGCTCATCTCACCCTTGCTAGACTCAATGACAATAAAGTACACACACACACACACACACACCCACACACACACACACACACACACACACACACACACACACACAAACACACACACCCGTACTCACTCTCACACAGACACACACACACACACACACACACACACACACACACACACACTGAGATAACAGGTACACATTTGGATGGGGACACATACATAACAGCATCAAATTTCCTATGTTTACACAACAAATACTAGTAATCCAAGCAACATAATCATGTACGTGTCAAACACTGTGTCAAAATTTTGACAGCTAAAGGGTACAACATTTATATCCTTTTATAACCTGTAATGGTTGTCAATATGTTACTCAAGTCTTATCAGTAATGGATTGGGTAGGCAGGGGTTTAGAAGGTGTGAATATTTGTAGTTGACGTGGTTTCTGTAAGGGTCTTAGCAAGCAAAGTTAGACACACACACACACACCAATGCATATGATGTCTGGAGATGAAATGCAAGAGAACGGACCAAAATGGTTTGCCATATGGTACCCCTATCTTAGCATCTGTGTGCATTTACTCATGGGGTAAGATAGTGAGCAACCTGAACATGGTTATCTTGTATTTATAACAAGGGTGAGTGAGATGGGCAGATGCAGTGTTATCTATCATGTGTACAGTACTACTTGTTAGGTGACAAAGTACAATATCAATAGACACCATCGCAAAAATTGTACTACTAGTGTTAGTTTTGAATTTGAATTTTTTGTTTTTGCATTTGACTTGAGCTTTTTCCATTTGAGTTTAAACTCCAGTCCAGAACGAACAAACATCAAAAAGAAAAAAAACAAACTAAAATTCAAAACTGTATATTCATAATGGTATTTATACTTGCACTGACCTTCTGAATGTCAGGGTCATGGTCCAGTAAGTATCCACTTAAATATTGTACACCACAAACATCTGCATACTGTGATTTCATCAATGTTTCAAAATGGTGGTTTGACTCTTCGAACCATTTCCTGGATTAAAAAAGAATGCATTTCCAGTACATGTATTCGATTGCTTACTCAAAGCTGGGGAAGTGCAGTAATACAGTATGTTTTGTTTTTGCCTATGTGCGTTTTAAACACCAACAGGTCCAAATAAAGACAATATACCTCTGCATAGCCTTCTCAGTGTCACTGTCTTCAAAAGATAATGGGTTCGTTCCTGTTATACCAGCTGCACCGTCACCTGTGGTGTCTGGACTAAGTTTATCAGCCATCAAAGTAACATCAACATTCGAAATAGATTCGATCACACTTACAGCTGTGGAAAGTCCAATTACACCAGCTCCAACGACACACACTTTTACAGGAGCCATGATGTTGGCTGAAAAGTTTAACTTTAAAATTGACAGACAGATGTGTCGTACGTCCGAATAAACTGACACCTGTCCTCTTGCATCATTATAAATGATGACACAGTCGATACGCCAGACATCATCAGTGACCTTGCTGGGTAGGTCATATCATGGAAGTACAATGAGTAACTAATACTGTATTCTATTCCAGAAAAGCCATATTCTATTTCAGGATGATCATAACACAAAACAATGATGTATTGGTATTTACGAATATTCAAAATATAAGTGTCACAAATATTATTTGAATAATCATACATATGTGTGTGTGTATGTATATATAAATAAATATATATATATATATATATATATATATATATATATATATATATATATATATATATATATATATAGATAAAGATATATATATATATATATATATATATATATATATATATATACATGCATATATATACATGTATATATATATATATATATATATATATATATATATATATATATATATATATATATATATATATATATATAGTTTTGGTAGTACTGGAACTCTTTCTTGATATATATATATATATACATAAAATATATATATATATATATATATATATAATATGTATATATATATATATATATATATATATATATATATATATATATATATATATATATATATATATATATATATATATATATATATATATATATATATATATATATATATATATATATATATATATATATATATATATATATATATATATATATACATATCATTATTTTACATGTACATGTAATATGTGCATCCTGGAATAGATTATTACAATTAGAAATGACTGTGGTCCTATATATCGCCTACCGCTCGTTCGTATTTACGTAAAGAAGTTTGGAACCCTAGAACATTCTGTTTTCAAGTACATGTGTAGCATTTCTTGAACTTCACCCCTATAGGATTTTGACATTATACCCCAAATATCTGCATACTTTGATTTCGTGAGTTTCAAAATGATGGTTGCTTCCAACCATTTCCTGAAAAAAAGAACGAATTTCCATTGTTCAATTGCTTATTCAAAGCGCAGCCAGTGTGCTTTGTTCTTGCCTACGTGCGTTTTAATATAACGTCAACAAGGCCAAAATAGGACAACTTGGAAGATATGGAACAATGTACCTTTGCATAGCCTTGTCGGTGTCTCCAAAAGAAAATGGTCTCGGTCCCGTTATACCAGCTGCACCGTCACCCGTGGTGTCTGGACTAAGTTTATCAGCGATCAAAGTCACGTCAACATTTGAAATAGATTCGATCACATTTACAGCTGTGGACAGTCCAACTACACCAGCTCCAACGACACACACTTTTACAGGAGCCATGGTGGCTGCAAAGTTAACTTTTAAATTGACAGACAGACGTGTCGTACGTCCGAAAACACTGACACCTGTCCTCGTAACCTTACATAACAATGATAACATCACAGTCGACGTAGTCGATCAGTCGATACGCCAGACATCATCAGTGACCTTGCTGTAGGTCATATCATGGAAGTACCATGGGTAGCTAATTAATATTCTATTTCATGGTCATGTTCTATTTCAGGATGATCATGATACAAAATAATGATGACACATATTTACGAATATTCAAAAAATACAATTACAGATATTTTTTGAATATCCGTAAATACCTACAAAACGTCATTATTTTACAATTTTGTAACATCGATATTCCGCGTGAATAAGTGCATGACTGTGGACATTATCTTCTTCCGCTCGTTCATATTCTGTTTACAAGTACATGTATAGTATTTATCGAACTTCACCCCCTATATGATTTTAGTTTAATAATATTTGGCATCGTTAAAGTCTATGAGTTTGGATTCTTTTTCTCGCCTTTCGTCGCAACCCCACTCGTCTCCGAAACATGTGTGCATAAAGAGGAAAGAACGAATTCAATAAATAGCCATAGAGGGCAGCCGTGAATTCCCGCCATATATTTTCAAAGGGCACACACTTGGCTCGGCACAGGCAGTGTGCATGCTGTCATCAGCAGAATCGTAGAAGTCTTTATCTGGCGGTTACGTGAACGACAGTACAAAGATGGCAGATGTCTTAGAGTTCAGTGATATCGCGCAGGAATTCAAAGGTGTAATGGTAAGTTTATAATCCCTGCGTAACGCGAACACTTGATGGTCTGTTATTGTCTAGTGATAGTGTTACCGAGAAGAGAAAATGGCGACCTCCATATAATACATCACAATAATGTGTGGACATTAAGAGTTCGGGATCCTTCCCAAAGCGATAACTCAGAACTTACCACATTTGTTTCACTTGTGAAGAAAGTTTCAATCTTTGGGTATGAGGACTATGATTTTTATTAAACAAAGATATGAATACACAATAGTGCACTATTGCAAGGGACCAACCATTCAATCTTGGGGAGGGGATACATTTCGGTAATAATAGAGATATGAGACAGCGCGCGAGCGACACCTACCCATGTAAATTACTGCTACAAGCACGTTTTAATTATGTAATAGATGTTTTTTTTGCTCCGGCGATATTTTCTATCCACAACCTTTATCATCTTTATTTGTATTTTCTGTATAATTCGTACCATCATTTTTGTGGGGAACTCTGGCAAAATGACAGGGGAACTCAGGTAGATTTTACCTGCTTACTGCCTTTAACAAAAAACACTTGGCTTTAAGGCAAGAGTCACTCACTGACAATGGTGATAAACCTATTATTGTTTCAAGGAAAAAGAAGTGACTGACAATGATACGTAGACTGTAATGATGTCATGGTCCGTCCAGGCTTATCAGCCTGACTATTTGGGGAAAGGGAGATTAGAATTTGCGCCCACAACGGCTGATCTAGCAGTTTAGGTAAGGGCATCTCCAGTTAGTTATGCTGAGTAAGGCTCGTCATTATTTTGTTTAATGGATCAGAGCAAGATGCTAATAACTTTGTGTTGAATTTCTTTTTATCAGAATGGTGGCCGTCTGAAACTTCACAAACAAGGAGTTATCTTTAAAAACAATAAAACTGGTAAAGTTGAACAATTACATGTAGATGATCTCGACAAGACAAAGTGGTTGAGGGCAGCCAAAGGTCATGAACTCAAACTTGTCATGAAGAATGGCTCCATATATAGATATGACGGATTCAAAGAAGGGGTAAGTGTTTTGTAGTCCTAACTAAGTGTGTTAGAGTGTAACTTGTTAGATTTCTCAGTGTGGATACTCTTTTAATCACGCATAGCTAATACATGTAGTTAGCAGGAGTGACAACAATGCCATCTGTCAGTCAAACTGTAAGAAAAACCCACAATATCAAATTTGCAAATCTGATAGGGTTTCATATGTATGAACAATGCGATGGGGGAGGGGGGATGATAATGTTGTGTCATTTACCCCCCCCCCCCCCCCCACTGTTTCAGAAAAGGGCCTTAATTGAAATGACGCAAGATGTTTCAGTACACAACTACATACCAGTGCACATTACATGTATAAATATTTGCACATGATTTGATGTCCTTAATGTTATAGTCAGTGTTCTCCCCAGGACTTACCACCATCTTGACATCTGCATATGAATACGATGTTTTGTTGAAACATTTCAAGCATCTTATTTGACAAGCTTAAAAAGTCCTGGGGAGAACACACTGATAGCATACTGAGTAAAGTATATTTGTGGTGGACATGAATGAATGGGGACAGGTATTGATATACATGGAACATGCTGTACATACATTTCATGCCTTGTCTGTCAGGTATGCCATCATAGGGCGCCCTCACACATCGGTCAACCCTTGCCTTACAATTACTGTTATTATTTTTGTCAGGATTATGACAAGTTATCAGATTATATAAAAAAGAATTACAGCGTATCATTGGACGAAGTGGAAATGTCATTGAAAGGCTGGAATTGGGGAACAACAAAGTTCAAAGGTGAGTTTTGCATCATCATAGTGACTGAATGTGTAACGATTTAGTGATAATTTTGTGACTAAGCTATTGATACTGGGATGAAGTGTTGGGCATAGCCAATGGCTGTTTACACCAAATGTATTGTGTAATATTCTATCAAATATGACTGTCTGTCTGACTTGCATTGTCTATCTACAATATGTTGATTGCTTGGGGGGGGGGGGGGTGAGATCAATAATTCAGTGTAGGATAGACACTAAGTTTGTTTACTTTTGGGTGGGGGATGGAGGTTTTGAGCCATTTTAGTTCTCGTAGTCATCAAATTGAGAAATATAAGAGTTTTCACTATAGTAAATATATGGTAGTAAAGTAAAGTGTCAACAAAAGAATTGTCAATTTGAAATTGATTATCTGTTCTGAAACATTTTCAATTTTGGCCAGTTTAGTTAGAAGTGGGGAGAACACACCCCCCGTGTTTGAGGCCTAACTAAAAGAATTTATTTTTTATAATTTTTATACATGCATTACCACAGGTGCACATGACAACAAATAAACTGTATTCTCTAGCATTAGGTAAAATATACCAACAAATAAAACTAAAATGAAAAAGAATATCTTGATCATTGAAAAGTCAAATATTCTTGTTACACAGCTTTAAACTGTAGATACCTTTCTTTGCCAATACTATTATTTCACTTTCCAACTTTATTTCCTACAGGTTCTGAGATGTCTTTTAAAGTTGACAACAAACCTGCCTTCCACATTCCACTTAATAATGTATCACATAGTGCAACTGGTAAAAATGAAGTTATCATGGAATTCCATCAGAATGACGATGCAGCAGTATCTCTCATGGAGATGAGATTTTTTGTTCCGCCAACAGATGGTGATACAGATCCAGTAGAGGTAAGTACACATGTAATTCACTGTGTCATTCCGGAAATGTTTTTTGAAGACTGGATATCCAATATCAAATGGGTGTATTTAAATGTATTCTCTGATCAATCCATCTTTGTGATGTGTAGATTATTTAATAATACTTTTTTTTTTTTTTTTAGGAATTTCATCAAAATATTTTAGCAAAGGCAGATATTATCCAGGCAACTGGAGATGCCATAGCTACGTTTGCTGAGATTCCATGTCTCACACCTAGGTTAGTATGGAATTTTATGTGTGTGTGTGTGTATGGGTGGAGATGCCATAGATTACATTTACTGAGAACATGTCTCACACGTAGGTAAGTATGTTATCCCCACAAAAGTCTAATTATTTGTGTTGTGTGTGTGTGTGTGTGTGTGTGTGTGTGTGTGTGTGTGTGTTGTGTGTCTGTGTGTTGTGTGTCTGTGTGTTGTGTGTCTGTGTGTGTGTCTGGTTGTACATGCATGCGTGTGTGTGTGTGTGTGTGTGTGTGTGCGTGTGCGTGCGTGTGTGTGTGTGTGTGTGTGTGTGTGTGTGCAGGCGTATGCATGCATGTCTGTCTGCATGTAACTGTGTGATTGCACTTGTGTGCAAATATAGCTATGCATGTGTGCCTTCTCATTTCAAAAATTTTGAACCACAATTTTATAATGAACTTTACCTAATGAATATATTCTCTTTCTTACATTACAGAGGTCGTTATGATATTAAAATTTATCCCAGCTTTTTACAACTTCATGGTAAAACCTTTGATTACAAGATACCGTATACCACAGTGCTAAGACTTTTCCTTCTGCCCCACAAAGACCAAAGACAGATGTTCTTTGTGGTAAGTTGATAAATGCAATACTGGGACTGTAGTCTGTAACTTTGTCATTTTGACGGAAATGTAACAACTATTGGTACAGTATCTGTCTGACTAATTCATACAACCAAGATCATAGTTGTTCGGAATGTACAATCTACACAACATCATTAGAATTCTCGGTACCTGTAATAGCTCTTTAGCTCATGCTAGAGGGTGAAAAGAGGAACAAGAAGGTCAGCTTATTCTCACACATGCCTATATAAATGCATGTGAAGTGCATGGAGTGGAAGTTATGGTGTCGACTAAGAAATTGAATGTTCATTATTTTTATGACACGCCTAGGTGGTAATATTCTACTTCCGGTTTTGAGAATTGAACCAAGTCTATTTCTATTTGAAAATGCCACTCAGTGAGAGTCTGTGTGCATATTTACAAGTCAGTAAGATGAGTGTAACTGTAACAGTGTTCCACAAAAGTGATAATCAATCATGGTTACCAGAGACAACATTCTCAATACCTAAAAATAGTTAGTGTTATTCCATACAACAAAGACATGGTGTTTGTTATTCAAAAAAGATATCTGCACTAAGTGAACCATGTCTGTGATTGTTACATTTTAACTTTCTGTCGGTACCTAATACAGCTATCATTGATACATGTTGTTACATATAGTTTCAATAACACTTCCACTAAGCAGCAAAGTCAAACAATGACAACGGGTTCCATTATAATGATGTTGCATACACTGTACTTTCCACATAACTGTGATCTTTGTTGTAATATGTATTTACTGTTACATGTTGCGGATGTCAATACCCAGTGAAGCTATTTATACTTTTACATGCAAGAACCAATTAAGCTTTCTAATTGTAGCCTTGACTTTATTTTCTCACAGATTAGTTTGGATCCACCCATCAAACAAGGACAGACAAGATACCAACATATTGTATTTACATTCAACAAAGAAGAAGAAACGTCATTGTCACTTAACATCACAGAGTAAGTAGTGGTATTTCTAAGACAAGTCTATGATAAAAACATACAGGCAACTGTACACAAACATATAAAAGAATCTCTACCACTCCAGAGTATAGCCTGACAGACAGACAGACAGACAGACAGACAGACAGACAATATAGACAGACAGACTCACCCGCATAGCCCTGAGACAGACAGACTGACTGACTGACAATAGACAGACAGAAAGACAGACGGACAGACTGACAATAGACAGACAGAAAGACAGACGGACAGACAGACTTACCTGCAAAGCCCTGAGACAGACATACAGACAGACCAACAGAGAGACCGACAACTAGACAGACAGACTCACCTGCATAGCCCTGAGACAGACTGGCAGAGAGACTGACAATAGACAGACAGAAAGACAGACAGACAGACTTACCTGCATAGCCCTGAGACAGACAGACAGACAGACTGACAATAGACAAACAGAGACAGACAAACTCACCTGCATACCCTAAGACAGGCAAATCGACAGACAGACTCATCTGCATAGCCCTGAGACCAATGAATTCTACATTACATCATGTATATTGCATGGTGTTGAAATGACTGATGTAGTGACAGAGTTAATTTGTATTTTGTTTCTCTCAACTTAGAGAGGACTTAGAAGCCAAGTTTGAAGGCAAGTTACAGAAAGAGATGTCTGGAGTTCTGTATGAAATAGTGAGTCGTATCATGAAAGCCCTGGTTAATAGAAAAATCACTGTACCTGGCAACTTTAAGGGGTAAGTAACTGTATTTGAAGATAATGTATCGTACATTTCATATACAATTGTAATCATGGAAACCACTTATTTTGTACATCTCTAAAGCAATATTTGTTACATTGCAGTCACAGTAAAGAATAATTGGCACCTAGAGAGGCCATAAGACTTAACAGGTTCAAACAGTTATTCTAAATGATTTGTAGACATTTCTTAAAGTTAATAGTACACATCAGGTAAATATTGTACAGTATGTCATACCAATGTTGCTCACTCACAAAACTTTGGTGCTCACGTGAATATCACCCTTATAGGTGAATGAGTAGGTTACAGTGTCCACCCTCCATTAACAAATGTTTATTGTGGATCAAAGTGATAAAAAATTGATGTCTTGTGAGTGACACCATATACTAAGTGATTGGGAAACACCTAATTATGGGGTCACAAGAAATTACTGGTATCAGGGCCACGATAAAGGCCCAATGTGGATCAGAATTAAGATATATGTGTAAAAACTGGTTGTTTGGCAGAGCTATAGAAAAAGTTGGGCCAGAACAAAAGAATGATTCTATGTAATCCTGATTAAGATAACGTTAATGTGATGACCAGAGATTGAAGCATGGCCCTTTAAATTTACCTGTAGTGCATACTGCTGGATGGTTGTCATTCTGTAATGAGACTACGTCTCGTTTCAATTATTGTTTGTTTTCAGTGATATAATTTATACGTTTTTAACTTTCTTCTTCCAGGAAGTCTGGTACAAGTGCTATCAGCTGTTCATACAAATCAAACAGCGGATTTCTGTACCCTCTAGAAAGAGGTGTTATTTATGTACACAAGCCACCACTACATATCCGATTTGATGAAATCGCCTGCGTCAACTTTGCACGTGGTACCGGAAGCAGTCGGTATTTTGACTTTGAAATTGAAACCAAGAGTGGAAATGTCTATGGTTTTAGTAGCATTGATAGGTAAGTGTAGAGTTTATTGCATGCATGGAGAAAGAAAGGAAAAGAATGTTTGTTTACTGTGATAAACATACATGGTTAAAATCTGTAGTGTAATGAATCATGGTCACGTATATAAGCAGTTTAGTCTTGCAAAGTGTCAATGTATAATACTTTCTCTGCTCTTGTACAGATAAAGTGAAAGTTTCAGACAAATTCAGTTGCTAAAAGGTTTGCAGAGGTTTCTTCAAAAAATTGTTTGTATGTTGATGCTGAGAAATTTGGCGCATTTTTACTGTTTATCTCTAGATGCATACAGTGTATTCTATGACTTTGTTAGTTGAACTTGAGACACTAACGATGTACATGTTTGTTATCATTATTTAATCTAGGGATGAGTACAGTGTACTCTATGACTTTGTTAGTACAAAGAGGCTCAAGATAAAGAACGTAGGACTCAAAGATGGCAATGCAAGGGTAAGTTTTCCTGTATTACACAGTTTACTGGTATATATTCTTTGAATTACTATCTTCAAGGTTACGCCGTACAGTAATTATGACCACTGGTAATCCAGCCTTCAATTTACTATTAAAGATAGGTGCAAACTAAATCTATTGTTCTTCAATGGTAGATTACACAAGTGGGTGATATCAGTTCATCTGTTGTGCAGTGATTCCAATCACCCTGTGATCAAGATAGTATAAACAGTGGAAGTCCAAAAACAGTACACTGCAAGTTTATGGAACTCTCGCAATAGAAGTCTGCAATGCCTCCCTACTGAGACTATAATTGAACCAACATCCATTCAAAAGCTTATCACTGTTGTATCAATATGTTACCACAATAGTTTTAGTTTGTGTTTATCTTAGTTAACTGATGGCTCGACTAACAGAGTAATAAGTCAAAGATGAATAATTTTCAAGACAGTTTTTACATCACTGTCGTATTGCATTTGAGTTGTCATTTTCTAATTGTTGGTTGGTGCCAATAACTGATGACTTGTTACGAGGAGAATGAAATAAGAATCTTTACTGAGACGCGAAAACACTTGACCAGGAAATAAAATATTTGACTAAGTATCGCTCAAGATAAAAGATGTATTTCTTTTACAGCCTGGTGCAGTGGGTAACTATGATGAATTGATTGGTAGTGATGAGGAAGACACACATGATGCTTACTTAGAACATGTCAAAGCTGAAGGAAGAGAAAGACAAGATTATAGTGATGACGACTCCGATGACTCATCAGGTAGGTTTCTATGGCAACATGACATTCAGTGATTTTGTTTTAATTTGGTTGTCATAACCTCATAATTTCAATTTCAAATTCTCCTAGCAACATTGATTGCTTCGAGTTAGTTTGATGGTGGAAATCTTGTGATTTTAAAATCAAATTCTAGTAATATTGATTGCTTTGGGTTATTTTGACGTTCAAAACGTTTTGTATATTTTTTAATGTAAAATTCATCTTTTTATTCTTCAGATGAATCTTTTAATCCTGGTGACAGTGGTAGTGATGTAGCTGAAGAGTAAGTTTAAACTTTAACTTGATTCAGTCATATTGATGCTTACCTCGTTCACACAGAATTAGACATCTTAACTTTAACTTGATTCATTCACATTGATGCTTACCTCATTTACACAGAATTAGACATCTTTATTCATTCACATTGATGCTTACCTTGTTTATACAGAATTAGACATCTTAACATTTAACATAGCCATTCTACTTCACATACTTTTTAGCTTCCAATATATTGCTATGTAAAATGCTAAACTCTTGTATTGTAGGGAGAGAGCTAGGACTGCCTGAGGAAGGATGGCTAGGGTGGACTGCAATAAGCCTAAAATTTGCGGCATATGGACAACCTAGTCCCAGTTCTTTTTCCCTTACATGCAATGGATTTACATTCCATAATATCAACTGGAATTGAAAGCTAGAATACACATAATACTTAGTGTCTCTCAGAACAAGTGGCAGTGAAGTGAGAAGTACTAGGGAAACATGTAAAACCTTTAGAAGTGTCTGACTGATTTCAAAAACATATACAATAGTACTTTATGATTACAAGCAATGCAGGGCACAAATGTTAATTTTTCTAGTGTCTTCAAACCAGTGAGTATGAACCTTTGAAAAAGGTCTCTCGTTTTACCAAAATGGCAAAGAAAATTGCATTTTTTTCTCAAAATGTAGTGAAAAGTTTAGTAAGGCCCAAGAGTCGCCATGTTACTGTGTTGTAAGGGTTAGCATTACTTTAAGAGATATTAGGTGGATTTCCATCATTATATTGAAATGTACACTTTTCTAAAGTCTATCCAATTGTTTTTTTGTCAGGTATGACAGTAATGCTACATCGTCAGAAGGAGAAGAGTCAGGTAGTGAGAGTGGAGCTGACGACACTAAGAAGAGGAAAAAGGTGAAAGAAAGTAAACCAAGGAAGAAAGCTAAAACAGTGGTAAGTTTGAGATAACATATATTGATATAAAAAGTAAACCCAGGGTGTGTTTATGACAGTGACGGTATTTATCAACAGAGTTGCCTGTTTTTGTTCCATCCAAGAGAATAGTTTTGATAGCTAACAGTCAGAGATACATGTAAATAAACATGCAAATGCCATTTTACCAAGCGTGTCTATCTTAACAGGATTTACCAAACATTGCTTTTGTCATTATAGCTAGAAACATTATCATTCACATATCAGTCCAGATAGTGTTTGAAGTCAATAGATTGATCAATAAATCAATCAATTATTCCATTAATCAATCAAAAGTGGCAGCCTTCAATACTAAGGAAAGTTCAAAAACTCTGTACAGTAAGAAGGCTCTATTGATAAGTTTTTTGAGTTCTTTCTGAAGGCATTAGCTGTATGTTTTTGTCTTGATTCCAATGTTAGATATGTTCTGTAGATGAGGCACAGCAGATTTATTGAACATATCTTTTTGTTTGTTTGTTTGTTTGTTTGTTTGTTTGTTTGTTTCATGTTTGTACATTTTATTGCTATCCCTTTATTGTATTGATTGATGGATAGAGTATTCCTTGTTTCTTTATTACTACGTTGTCTAGTCTGAAAAACCAAGAAAAAGAAGACAGAAAAAAGAGAAAGATCCCGATAGACCTAAAAGACCAGCTTCAGCATATTTCTTGTGGTTGAACAAGAATAGAGAGGGCATTAAGAAAGAAAATCCTGGTATGGCTATCACGGAGGTAACCAAGAAAGCTGGGGAAATGTGGGGCAAGCTGACAGATGAAGACAAAGAGGTTAGTAGTTAGGTCACAGGTCATCACTATGGAGATAGCCACAGGTGATCACTATGGAGATAGCCACAGGTGATCACATATATGGAGATAGGTCATCACCATGGTGATACGTAACAGGTCATCACCATGGCATGAGATCACAGGACATTACGATGTAGAGAGGTCACAGGTCATCACTGTGAAGATAGGTCACAGGTTGTCACTATGGTGATAGGTCATAGGTCATCACATGGAGATAGGTCATGTCACTATAGAGATAGGTCATAGGTCATCACATGGAGATAGGTCACATGTCACTATAGAGATAGGTCACAATCTTGATGATAGTGGTAAACAAATTAATGTACACCATATTTTCCAGTCTAGAAAATTTTGCAAAAAATATTTTTTTCAGAACTGATTCCCAGAGACTTAAATTTTGAAACTAACATTTTGTATATCTTGTGTAGTAGGAATTTGTTGAACTGCGTAATTTCTTTAAACTGGTCTTTTGCATATCTGTCATAGGAATTTGTTGAACAAGCCAAAGAATTGAAAGTGGAGTATGAGGAGGCAATGACTGAGTATAAGAAAAGACAAGAAGAAGGAGGTGGTAGCAGTGTTAGTACAACTACAAGGTAAGACAGTAGATAGATAGTAAGGGATGATCACACAATACCACACAAGCTCAATAAGAGAACGTTGTTCATTGGGGAGGGGGGGGGTCTGGCATCAATGCGATTGCTGGACCTCAGTTTCGCAATTCTAACCAAATTGTTAAAACTTTCACTCCTTCAATGATAACAGCTTTTGTATTTACTACTGAGATGTTGATAAGGTGATAAAAATTTTCTTTTAATGTGAGATATGGTGCTGGGTTTGAACGGTTTCAAGTAGTATTTTGAAGTGTTTACCATCATCTCAGTAAACAGGTTCATAAGGTTGAAACTTCATGTTTACCATCATGTTTTTACATTGCACCGATCGTAGTAGTAGCTACAGTTTTCATGGTGAGTTACATCATATATAAACATGTGATGTCGCACTTGTGAATGTTCGTGTAGGGGGAGCCTCGGAGGGGGAAGAGGTTTTGTCGATGTTCGTTTATTGAGCTTGTGTGATATTGTGCAGTGGTCCCTAAGATACACCATGTCATTCCACTCTAATTGGCCTTCTCTTCCCGTAAAGTGGTGATGACAGTAAAACACATTTGCATCCTATAGACTATAGATAACCACCTTGTCACCATAATCAGTGAAATTACTTTTGAAAAGAGAGTGTGCCAAAACAATTTGCTGGTCAAATATGTATGAAAAGTCTTTGCTGTATGTAGTAAAGGTAAGTAGCTAGATAGCTTAGCAGGTGTTGTCAAATGCAATAATAGGCAAAATGGTACTCGTTGATTGGATTAGTCAGTTTCTTGTTTCTGAAATCCTTGTTCTATGGTAGGTCAAAACCTTGTGAAGAAGTTGTATTTTTTTTTAAAATCAAAATATTTGCAAAAAATCTTTATTTTAAAAATCTGAAATTTGAGTTGATTTGTGTGCATTTACAATGTTGAAATGTTTACATAATTCAGTCCTACTTTCTCTTGTAATATGGATTGTATCAAATGTAAAAAAAAAAAAAAGTATTGAAGATTTTGCAAAATTCTAAACCACAAATGTTTGAATATTTTGCAGTAGTTCTAAACCAAGGAAAGAGAAGGCAGTAGTTTCCAAGTCTCCGACCAAGAGTCCAAAGAAATCCACAGCAGGAAGTGGAGCAAACTATAAAAGTAAGGAGTACATATCCAGTGAGTCATCATCGGATTCAACATTGTCATCAGATGATGACGACAAACCACTCAAACCAAAGAAAAAGGGTAAAGGCAAGGAAGAAGATGATGTGAGTACTCATTCTGTTCAGTGTTATAAAAACAAAAGAATGGTATGCAAACTGGTTAGAGGGCAGTGTACGTGCATGTGCTCATGTGGCTCATTTTATAAAAGACAAGAATTGTGTGGATGTCTTTAGAGGGCAGTATACATGTATGTATGTGTCGTACTTATTGTAATAAATGTATGGATGTCATTAGAGGGTAGTTTATATGCAAGAAAGGTTGGATGTTCGTTGTCATAATTGTAGAAGGAATGGTGAGTTTATGTATTGCACTATTCTGGTGTATTGTATCATGTTCAAGATGACATAGTAAACTAGAAAATGTAGATTCAATATACTGCCATACTCGCTTACAAAGTTACTGAAAAATGAGAAATCTGATACGAAGCACAAGACTCAGTGTTTCCAAATCAAGAATTGTCATACTATCTGGTCATAGAAAAGTTCTCTATGTAAATCTTGCATGTAAAAATAATAATACATAAGATAAGAAATACCACATTGTCATTTACTGACTGAAATCAACCTTATACAATCAATTTTAGTCTGCCTAGTTACACCAGGGGATTCACACACTTGGATGTCCACAGCTGTAATAATATTTTTTTTTTATTGCCAGAATAAATATAGATATACAAAATATTATATACTAATCTACAAAATATCAAATTTTAGAAACCAAGGGTCAAGGATAGAGGATTAAAATAATTTGAAATCAAATTTCTGGCTAGGACCACAGAAAATTAGTTATTAAGAAGTAGTCGAGTCAAGAAATAAGTCAATGTGATTTGTAGTGTGTTTGTATCAAACTGATAGACTGAATATTGACTAGTGTATGTCAGACAAATGGAAAGGAAAGAGAGGACAAAACAATATATAAATAAGGCCAAATGAAAAAAAAATAATGTTCTTCTGATATCCTCACTGACCCTAGTTTAAGCCCCTGACCCTAAACATTTTTTTGCATGCAAAAAGGTAAAATGGTAACAATTTACTTCTATTTCTGTGTACACCTTCATGTCTTTGCCTCATCTGTGGTCACTTTAAAAAAAATTGTATTCCAGAGAGAAAACATGTCTTTTTAGACTATAACAGTACAGTTTGCATAACGTGTTTGTCTACTTAACATTTAATTGTCTTCATTTACTTCTTTTACACCTCATCAAACTCTCACGGAAGTATTGTGACCAATGAGAATCTTATCTTGGGGTCAAATTAATTTTTAAAAATTTAAAATAAAATAAAATAAAATTCCTACCTACCTACCCTATGTTTTCTGAAGCCATGTTATCAGAAACAAACATTTATTTTTATTTTGCCTAAATTAGAAGGAAGGTGTTGTTTGAACTACAGTTTCAAGGTGGTTCTGTTACTAATTCTTTTTTTTATTTCAGTTAGATTAACTATTAAAAGTAGTAATTTGATAGCAAACATCAAACAATTGTTGACCTTGAACTATTAAATCCTCTATGGCTTAGAGAACAGTATTGATTGTATCATATCCAATTTTACATTCTTTCAGCATAAAATGCACCTTTGTATGCCATAAAACACAGGTACTGAAATTCTGAATTCCATGTATGAGCCGCATTGTCAGGTGCCACTAGAGGGGGCTAGTCTCGTAACCATTCTGCTATGTGGATTGCGGTCTGTGCATTTGTCATGCTACATACATAGCCACAGTGAGTCACTATGACAGAGTTGTTTACTGAAACTAGGGTACAGTATCTACTGTTAATTTTATTGGTGATTGATTTAGAGCTGTGACCTTTGACACAAGGCCTTTGACCTTTGGAAATTCTGTTTTGACACTGACCTAGTTTAGTGTGTGAGAACAGGAAACCTATCTGTCCAGTCAGTCAGGAAATATGTTGAAGGACACAGAGTGTTGTGTAAGAAGGACAAAGCATTGTGAGGACAATGAGACGTTAAAAAGTGGTGTCATTGACATTATCAAATAGCAAATAAGTGTAAAATCAGAAAACTGATAGTCAGTTTGTGGTTGCTAATAAGTAGGAGCACCATGTTTTGAAGAGTGATGAATTCTTGACAAATGAAAGAAACAAACAAAATTGTCCTTGAAAACAACAAACTAAAGAAATATGCAACAAAATTGCCCTTGAAAAGTAGAGTATATAACCAAACAAAATTTTCTATCTAGGAACATTTGTAACTATATCTTCTCTCTCAATTCAACAAAATGTAACTAAAATTTATAAACAACACATTTTGGAATATATCACTTTTGTGTTTCTCTTTTATGAATTCTTTGTAAGATCATGAAGACTGTAGTTTTGACATGAATTCAAATTTATACAGTAATTTCAGTTGTGATAAATTTGAATAATTTTTGTCTCAAAATCTGTAAATTTCAAGGGAGTTTTCTATTTGAATCACCTCGCTATGGAAACAGCAGATTTAAAACCTCGGAATGTATCAATGTTTTAAAGGTTTTAAATATATTCATGTGGCAACATATCCCTTATCATTGTGGAAATATAATAATTTCATTGACGAATATTTTATGTCTGTGGAAAACGAGCAGCATGTTGCTATCTATATAGTTATTATAAACAGTCAGGGGAAATGAGATTAAGTTCTTATAGCTGTAACAGCAGTGAGTCCAACCCAGCCTAGTTTGACTATAGTCAGCATTTTAACTTCTCTAGTCCAGAGACTTGGCGATCTGACAGAACACAATTCCATTGTTCTGGCGTAGATGTTGCAGCAGTGAGTCTGACCCACCCTAGTTTGATTATAGTCAACATTTTAACTTCTCTAGACCTGAGACTTGGCTCTCTGACAGAACATAATTTGTAGTATTCTGGCATAGATGTAATACAGTAAGTCCGACCCAGCCTAGTTTGACTATAGTCAGCATTTTAACTTCTCTAGCATGGACACTTGGCTGTCTGACACAACATAATTGCAAAGTTCTGGTGAATGGCATTGTCAAACCAGATAACCAAGTCGCTGGGCTAAAACTCTGACATACACAGCAGATCTCTTGGTAACAAATTTGTGAGTCAGCCATCTAATTTTGAAATGAGAGGAGTACAAATAATGACAACATTTTGTAGAACAAAAAATAAAAAGCATGTAAACCTGGCAAATATTGGATAAGTAAATACTCTCGACTTGGATTTTAGGAAATTCTTTGTGTAATTTATTGTTAACATAACTTATAGTACAGGTTTGTGTTCATTTTGATGGATTTAACAGCACATTTTGTGGACAGAATTTTCTTATCTTATGTCTAAGGTGTCACCAAGGACAAAATAGCTGATATTTGTTCCAAGAGAGTACCCTGTTAGATCTATTGGTAAGGAGATTGATTGTAACAAAATTAGATTGCAAAGTATGTCATTGTTATGGTCAAGCAAAATCACTTCCCAGCGTAGTGTGTACTATAATGTCTAGGTTTAATGAGAAGTTTTGTATTTGAGACTTGGCTGGTCAAGGTGTGGATGAATTTTGTTATGCACACTTTACTGAAGAACAGTAGTCTGGATGCCAATGTGGTCTCAAAAAGAGAAAGAGAGCTGTGAAAGATTTGATGAAAGATAGCACTAGATTTAGTCTAGTTCCTATATGGTATCGTTGCAATTTACACCTACACTCACTAGTCTAGTTCCTATATGGTATCATTACCATTTACACCTCCACTCACATAGTCTAGTTCCTATACAGTATTGTTACCATTTACACCTCCACTCACTAGTCTAGTTCCTATACGATATCATTACCTTTTACACCTCCACTCACAGTTTAGTTAAAGACCATATTGGCCTAGCCTCCAGACTACACTAGACTACAGGTGTACAAGAACAAGTGTACAACTGAGATTGAAGTCCTAGACATGGCACCATGTTGACCAAGGCAGTCGTTTACAAGTTAACACAGTTTCAGCTAACATGTTTATAGACCCTTTAATAGTGTTAATACGGTTCTGATCACTAAAATTTATAAGAAAAGTGTCCAGTTTTTAGTAACATAGTTTGAACAATGGGGAGGATAGGAGACCAAGGATAATATCGCTATAAATAGACATTTGAAATAGTTTATGACATGTCCAAGCACTTTGTCAGTAATATTGTAAACAGTACAACAATTGAAATATCAGTTTATGTGACACTTTTTTGACAAACAACACTCCTATACATCAAATTTTCTCCAATGAACAATAAAAAAAGTGATTGATTTGTGTTTTGTATTTGTTAACCTTGTATTGAGAGGTCAAAATTATACTTCACTTGAATTCTACCATCATATTTCTATTCCTAGCCCTCCCACCATCTTGTGGTGTGATATTTGACCCTTGTTTTACTGGCTACAAATTTACAACATTCTGTCCCATTAAATTTAATTTATGGTAATGAGGAGGGGAGAGGGGTCTGGTAAAATGTACTTAATTTCAACACATTTTAAAGTTTAACCTGTAATCCATTGAATGAGGGGGGGGGGGGGGGTTGAATTCGTTTTTTCCCCATCAACAAAACTCAAAAACCCCAGTCACCTGTATTCTAGGCTACTTCAAGTTCTTAGATTAGATCCAATTAAACACCATTCTCGCAAACCAGAGCTGATATTTTTTCCGCGACACTGAAAATTAATAAGATTGATGGCACGTTTTGGACGATGTCGTAAAAGAGGCTTGTGGTTTGTGATGATGATGAAACACTTGTTAATGTAGAAAGTGTGCTGTTCAACACTTTTGTATGTTGGTCTTTGATAGGTGTGTATAGGTTTTTGATAGGTGTGTATGTATTTGTAAGTAGGTCTGTGGGAAGTTTGTAGGTTTTTGAGAGAGGTGTAGCCTCAGCCAGTGTGCCCTCTAATGATAGCCAAATTTTGTTGCGAGTCAAAATGATAAAAAAAACTGGCATTTCTTGTGAGTCACCACGTAGTAAGAGATACAGGTACACCACATTTCAGTGCGTCACTAGAAATTGTGTGCCTCAGTGGCACGTCAAATTAGCTTAGAGAGTGCACTGTGTACGTCTTTGAGAGGTGTGTATGTATTTGTAAGTAGGTCTTTGAGAGGTGTGTTGGTCTGTGACAGGTTTGTAGGTGTTTCCTCTTCTTGACTGTGACATTTTATTACCAGGGTTATTATTCATACTGATATGTAGGTAATTATGTCAAAAGTAACATAACTTGGTTGTTACAATGTGATGATCTCCCAGAAGATACAGGTAAAAACAAACCCTTTTCAAGGGTAAAATGTACTGATATGTATGTAAAGTCTATTGGTGTTCCCCAGGTAGATTTTTCCCACCAAAGTCATGATGCTAGTTAAAGAAAACTGTACATCTTTTATCAGATTCCCGTATGTTACCAGGGTCCCCACCAAAATTGTAATAATGGCCTAATAAAAAAAAATTGTGTGGTTCCGATTACGCTCAATCTTAGAA